>NW_022280031.1:14030499-14056999 GCF_004355925.1 Anarrhichthys ocellatus
TGTGTGTGTGTGTGTGTGTGTGTGTGTGTGTGTGTGTGTGTGTGTGTCGTCCGCCCAGGCTCGCTCTCTTTCATTATTGATGACCAATGGGCCTTGAGACCAGGCAGGCGCTGGGCCCCACCCAGGCTGTCCTGCTAGGAGCAGTACACACACACACACACACAGAGCTGCGCCATGCACACCCTCGTATGCAGCACCAAGGCATGCTGACCTTGGGAATGTATGTATATGTGTGTGATGCTATGATTCTGGAAACTGACTTTACTTACTGTATATGTCATCACTTCCTGATTTTGCCACAACATTCACGAGAGCCTCTGATTATTTTTGCCATGTCATCTTTTAACTAATTCCCCCGATTTAGTCAAATTAGGTGTCACTTGAAAATGACCCGAAAGCCATTTAATGTGCTTTCAGTTGCACTGAAGCACTGTGATATACTGACGTAGGGCGTCCTTGTGCTCCATAAAGAAATATATTCAAAAGGAAGCGATGGAGAGAGAATGAGGCTGGTGTGACTTCGTTGAATTTTAATGGGTCTTTCTGCAAAGACAGTCATTTTTGCAGAGTCACGCTGTGCGTCTCAGGCCCTAGGATAAAAGAAAAGGACTCGTTTCACAGACGGCCCATTCTGTGCTTTGTTTGTCCAGGGGAACGAGGAATGTGTGGTGGAGAAGAGGAGCATGCTCTGCATCCCCAATCTGAGATCATGTTGTGGTCATTGGGTGTTTACTTTACAAAATATGTGTCTCCTGTGTCTGATTGTTGTGTCCAAGCTTAGTTCAGGCATTTCATAATATTTATTGTTTCTGTCTTTTTTTTTTTTTTATGGCATAAATTGCTGTAATTGTTCTGAGTTTGTGTCTGTTGTGGCTTTGTGCTTGGCTGAGATAATGTTAATGTATAGAGGGAAACGCCCACACAATATAATACATATTCCACTGCTGACAAAACTCCACAAAACTATATCAGGCTTGAGCTACAAAGATGTAATTGTTGTTTATTTATGCATTAACGCCAGAACTTTAAACGTGATAAGATTGGCCACAGACAGACGACACACACGCCACATTAAAGTAGTGCAACATTAGGTATTTTACCTAAAACACACCATGTATTGTTCCATCAGTCCTAAACAGTTATCTCTTCTTCTTCTTCTTCTTCTTCTTCTCTGTGGCTGCAGGAGCATGACATAGAGACTCCCCATGGCGTTCTTCACGTGACGATGAGAGGCGTTCCAAAGGGCAACAAGCCCGTCATCCTCACCTATCACGACATCGGCCTCAACCGTGAGTCCACCAAAAATAGTCATCGATAAACAATGTCCTGGATGTTTTAGTCTGTGCAGTCACACACATACAGGTCCTCCACAGAGTTTAAACCCCTGAACTGGTTGCACCTTTTCCAGACAAGTCGTGCTTCAACACCCTGTTCAACTATGAGGACATGCAGGAGATCATGCAGCACTTTGCGGTGGTTCACGTGGATGCGCCCGGCCAGCAGGAGGCTGCTCCTCCCTTCCCCAGCGGGTGCGTGTCTGACTGTGTTTAAATTCATGATTAACTCAGTTTCTCTGGTTGATTCAAACATGAGGAAATCACCCTGTACTAACACAAGGAATCACATGCCTTTCATCTTTCTCCAGGTATCGCTACCCGACCATGGACGAGTTGGCTGAAATGCTGCCCTCCGTGATGACTCAGCTCAAGTCAGTGGCTCCCGTGTTGCCAGCCGATCAATGATAATGTGTTTGGATTAACTATTCACGTCCAGTCCCACGGTAAACCAGTGCTTTCTCCGCAGGGTCAACAGTGTGATCGCAATCGGCGTGGGAGCGGGAGCGTACATCCTCAGCCGCTTTGCGGTGAGTCCCCGTCTGTACCAGAACATCGACACTTTCAACCCCCATTATTTCTTTCTAATCTGACCCCCCTGACCTCTCGGCTTCGCCTGTAATAATTAAAGGTTTTCAGGGCCACACAGCTTGTTACGCTGAACATTAAAGCCTCCCATCAAGCCCACACAGGGCTTCAGCTTTCTCCACAGTCTGCTGCATACGCTGCCGGTCCCCAAATGATGAATCCCATCGGTGATTCTCCTTTTCAGTTGCTTACATCTTGTTTCCGCACTCAGCTCAGTGGGGCTAAAATAAGCCCGACGTGTGTACAGCAGAGCAGAAAGATGAATAATGGAGAGAGAGAAGATGGTGGTCAGGGGTAAAACAGGGAAGGTGTAGGGGTTAGCAGTCACATTCCCAGCCTCCTTATGGAGAGTCTGAATTAATGAAGAAAATTTATTCTGAATTGCATTTTCTCTAACCGGCTTGGAACGAAATGAGTTTACCTTTGATGGATTTATAGCAGCTGTTGCTGCATTGCATTTGCATCACATTGAAAGCAGCAGCCGCAGTATTCCCTCAACATCGGACAGGATGGATCTTAGATTTCCCCTGACGCCCTCTTGTCTGTCTTCAAGCAATTACAAAATCGTGCCCCTTAATTTAAAGGCCCAGGATTCCATCTTCAGTCTTTCATATCTTCATTTAAAGCAACAGAAATGCTTCACTTTTTACCACCAAAACACTGCAGTGGTTTTATCCGATATCTGCAATGTTCAAGGAATACGCAAAATCCTGAGCAAAACGTTTCAAAACTTTTAATTGTGAAGATGTAGCTACTGATGGGCGTGATTCCTTTAGTTCACTGGATCAGACCGAACCACGCTGTAGGTTTGAAGAGTGAAAACTGAAATTTGTGAGCACAGCACGCATCATGCTCGATGTCTTATTGGTCAAAGTGTCCACTAGTTGTCCATATGGAGTTGGGACTGACGTGTGTTCTTCTCCTCTCAGCTGAACAACCCGACCCTGGTGGAGGGGCTGGTTCTGATCAACGTGGACCCATGTGCTGAAGGCTGGATCGACTGGGCAGCTTCAAAGGTCAGTGTTACCGCTGCAGCACAGAACGTCCTCTGAAGCTATTTCTTAAATAATTAACCGGCCATTTTGAGTTCAGTTTCCAGCCATTTGTCAGGCTGTTATTAATGAATGCCTTTTGTAGTTCAACCACTTTCCTGCTCATGCTCTTTACTATTACCGGACTATTTTAAGCTCACGGTTGTTGAGTTTATTCCAGTCTATTCTATATGATGAGATTATTAGCAATAGTATCATGGAGGCTGACACCAAGTCTTCAATACCAACGATATATTTGATAAATAGAATTATATTTATTTAGAATATTTTGGTGAATAGAATATTGTTTTGAAGAGATTTAAAAATGATAAGTGTGAGATTTGTAAGCGTTGATTAATGGCATTAAAACTACATTAGGCAGGGACTCTAATGTAGTTTATAATCTCAATAACAGCTCTCCCTCCAAAGTTAATCAAAACTAAGCTTTACTCAAATGCATTTTGATCAGTTTCAGTCAACCAAAGACAAATGCATACGGAGGCCTAGCGATGCCTTACAAAGAGACGGCTGTACCAACGTCTCCACAGACTGGTAGCGTGTGCTACTAAACCTTATGTTGGTTAAAACCAAGATGGAGAGAGAGTCATTAAGCCGACAAATAAATTCATACATAAGATTTCTGAAAACAGTTTGAAAAGTATTGACTCCTGCAGCCACGAACATTTCACTGGCTCTACTCCATCTCCGTCTCTTTAGGAATATTCTCATGGCGTCATTATAAGCTACTTCAAGTCTCTGTCAGCTTCTTTTTTTTTTTTTTTTTTGTAGTTTGACCACAAGTGTAGAGTGTTGTACAATATGCTCTGAACAGAGATATCTGTACACGTACCAAACATGCGTCACAGAGTCTTTGCTCGTGCATACATCCTACGACATTGCCTCGAAATGTCATTATCATCGGTCATGTGTTCTGTTATAAAATGACCAAGATACTTTACTTCATCACAGACACCAAGATTGTTATCAGACAATTCGAAGTAGACATTTGTCCTCTCTGGCTCTACAGATCAAGATACAGATCATTGTATTTGATGTCATGCTCCACACCATAGACAGTTTACTTGCATAGTCTGGTGAACATACCAGTGAGCCAGAATTCTCACAATGTATTTGGGGACAACTCTTTGGCTCAGTTTAAAAAACAGTTTGATTTTGAGTAGAATAATTTGCTTACAAGTGCAATACTGTCGTGTCCTACTGTACTTTAATGCTGTGAACTGTACATTGTTGTGTGTACTGCACAAGGTTGTTCAGGGGAGAACATTGTTTGGCCCGTTATTGTGGCACACAGTCATGGAACCACGATATGTCCCATACAGATCAAAATCCCCACATTTCATCTGTTCTCTTGTTATTTGGCTCAACAAGCCAAATATATAAAAGACAATGATAGAGAGGAGACATCCTCTGCTTTTTTTTTTTTTTTTTTTACAGATTTTTTCTTTAATGACGGTATGTGCCACTACACCTACTAGGTCTAAAAGTTAAATATGACTTCTTTGTGTATTTGCGTCCTTTATAAAAGTCAAAATCAAACATTAGAGCTGTCAGTGCATCCACTACATGTAAACACAGACATGCTTGTACAGCCATAACCATGAGGTTACTGCGTAAATAGAACAAAGTCTGCTCTTGTTTCTGTCTTGACGTGATGCGTCTTCCTCTCGTGTGCAGCTGTCTGGATGGACCAGTGATTTGGTGGATATCATCATGTCTCACCACTTCAGCACTGTGAGTTCCTCCTGCAGTACATTACTCACCATGTGCTCATTTTTTGTCATTTCTGTTTCTGCTAAATAGTGATGGTGACCTTTTTCTATTGACGATGTGAGACAGAACCTCGAGAGGCTTTTCTTGATTTCCTTGGGTACCATTTACCTCATCTCGCTCTTATAACAATTTACTAATTATTCTATTTCTGTCCTCCTGGATATATCGACTCGTAGATTGTGACACGGAGATTACAGACTCTGAGTTAATAACTGCCGTGCTGAAGCTAAGCCTACTGTATATACTAATCCCACGGTTTGTCTGGATGACTGATGGTTCACGTGCACATTCACTACATGCTGCTTAACTGCCCTTTATGTCGGCTCTCCCTCTTATTTCATTTGAACTCGTCTGTTTTTCTCTGCTCACCAGGACGAGCTGACAGATAACACGGAGCTGATCCAGAGCTACCGCCTCCACATCACCCAAGACATCAACCAGGAGAACCTGGCCCTCTTCTGTGGCTCCTACCAATAGTATGAAGCAATACATTTGTACACACTGTACTTGCATAGCTTTGTAAGCAGCGATTTCCCCTCAGTTGTTGTGTTCTTGATCGCATTTATAGGTACAGTGGAGGCATGTAAATTCTGCTTCCAGTATCAAAACTTGTAGAAAGCCAGATCTGAATATAGAAAGAAGCAATGCATCAAACACTACAAAGGACGAGGGTATAATAATAAATTCTGAGGTTCACAGAAAATCCGGATTCCTGCCAAGTCGCCTTACATTTTAGCCGGATCGCATTGTTTCTGCTCCTCTAACTAAATCATAATTTGTCTCCCTGCACCAGCCGTCGGGACCTGGAGATCGAGAGGCCAATCGTAGGTCTGAACGAGGCTACAGTTAACACATTAACGTAGGTTCTGAGGCTAAGAACACTCTGATGAACATTTGTCTCTTGAGAATATTTAAACCTTGTGTTCTCTTCCCATCCAGCTGCCCTGCGTTGTTGGTGGTCGGTGACACGTCCCCCGCTGTGGAGGCTGTGGTGAGTTACACTCCGTCATCTCAGCAACAGAAGGGTCTTTGGGAAGCGTTTTTTGAGCTCAGTAGTAACTCTCCTGTTCATGTTTCAGGTGGAGTGCAACTCCAGGTTAAATCCAGTCAAGACCACACTGCTGAAGGTGAAGGTTTTTGCATTTCTTGATGAATAAAATATATGATATTTCTTTTGACTGAACAAAGAAGTTAATAATGAGACGGATCTTTTTCTCCAGATGGCTGATTGTGGAGGCTTGCCCCAAGTTGTGCAGGTTTGTTTTTAAGGTTCTAGGTTTAGTCATTTAGCAACTTCCTTTGTCTAAATTATCTTCTAACTTTGATAACTTTATCTGTTCACAGCCAGGGAAACTTGCCGAGGCCTTCAAGTACTTTGTTCAGGGAATGGGCTACAGTAAGTACACATGCTCACATGTGTTTAGCTACTTCTGGTTTGTCAGTAAAAACATCTAAATATGAAATAATACCAGTTCAAACTAGGTGACTCTATACTAAATGTCAAAGAATTGTTTACAGGCTCAAACCTTTCGGGGTGACGTGCTTGTGGTCGAGGTTTGTCTGTGTTTTTCACAGAACTTCCTGTTGACGTGAGTGCAATGACAACAGTAACTTAAACGAGGATTGTTTTCACTGCAGTCTCCCAAAGAGCTGTTGCTAAACACCCCTGCTGACGGGGGGGGGGGGTTGGACTGTGGCCAGCAGTGCATGAAAAGACACAGTTCTTTGTCAGCCAGGTCACGGAGAGGCAGCCCGAGCGCCTCAGAGGATGCTAACGCCATTTCCTCTCTGCTCTTTGCAGTGTGTGGTCCCCACAACCCTCAGTAGGTGAGGTGTGAGTGCTTCGAGCATGGCACTCGAGATATGCTGAACAGTGAACTTGTGTGATTTTTCTTTTCTGTCCAGACCTGTTTAATGGTGCAGTCTCTTTCTAGAGAGACTCAATGTGCATACTTAAACAGACCTCCAGGTCACTCATCTGCAAAGAAAAACAACACATTTCTGTTGCTGACTTTCAGATGCACCCACCAGCCTCTATGGATGGATGAAATCGTTGCTCTGGGCATACAGATAACGCCTGTCTCTGTGTGTGTGTGTGTGTGTGTGTCTGTGTGTGTGTTTCTGTCACGCTAATTCTCTTCTGCTCTCTCCCGTTCCCAAACCCTTCACCGTGGGAGGCACCCCCGGGTGTAGCCAGTATGTCAGTGCCTCAGTGTTACTTTAAAGGCCACCGAATCCCCCTGTTGAGTAAATGCCACTGCAGGATTAAAACTGATTAAAAAAGAGTGCTTTCACGCAGAGAAAGTGTGGAAAATAAATCTCAAACACCTCAGCGTGTTTCTGAAAGCTGCTTTTTCCTCATTAACACGTTGCCGCAGTGTGAAAAGCAAAAGACAAACAGCCAAAGAGTACAGGAAATTAAGATTCTAGTTTGCACACATGCTATGATTTCTTACCTGTTGTTGGTAGCAAACAGCTTTTTTTCTTCTGTCCTCAATGGCCACAAGCTGCGACGGATTTTCAGCTTGAATCAGAAACGCACTGAGGTGGAATAAAGCAACATTAGAGCTATCGTTTCAACATGTCTCTCCCTTCTTCTTCCTTCCTTCTCTAATCATTGCTTACAGTTCCCTACGTTCTTCTCAGTCACCTGAGCAACGATTCAGGTATCTGGTTTTTGAGCAACAGTCAGACTAGAAGGCTTTGAAACCCGCTGGCCTCGTATTTCTGCACAGTGGATGAATGTTAATGTATGCAGAAATTCTCCAGAGAGCACTGGCTCATTTTGGTATTCAACAGCAGCCCGGTGTGGTGGACACAGTCACAGTACTAAACACAGTGAGATCGTTCTGCATACATTCATCTCCCTGCAGGAGTTCACTTTGTCCCGTTAGCATGGATTCTGTCCTCGGTGTCCTATTTTGTTGCATGACAAGCTTCCTCGGTCACTTCAGTTGCATTGCCGTGTTCTGCTGTTGCACTGCTTTTTCATGTTGTTGTGCTTCCAACAGTGGACACACACGCAATGATTTTCTGTTTCCATATTTTGTTTATTTTATTAGTCTTAGTTTTTGAGAATTGTTTGCATGGTGCACACTTCTGTTGTTGTGTCCCAGTGTTCCACACTGCACTGAGTCTCCTGCGCCATGTCAGTGGAATATTAATGCGCGTCTCTCTCTTTTTTTTTTTTTTTTTTTTTTTTTTTTTTTTTTTTGCAGTGGCGTCAGTAGGAATGACTCGTCTGGCTCGCTCACGCACCGCCTCCTCCTCCAGCATCACCTCCATGGACAGCAGCCGCAGCCGCAACAACCTCAACAGCCTGCTGGAGGGCAGCGTCACCGGGGCCTTGGACAACCAGGCCGGACCCCAGACCATGGAGGTCTCCTGCTAAGCTCTGCCCTCTGCACATTCCCATAGTAACTTATGTGCCCTCTCTTTCTCTCTCCCCCCCCTCCCTCTCTCTCTCTCTCACCGCTCCTAAGCTACTCAACGCCAGGAGGATCTGTAATAAACTATGTGATTAGAGAAGATGTAATAAATATATTAACAGATGCATATTATTAAATATTGAATATTTAATACAGTGTCACATTCTTACTAGAAACTATAACCATATTCAAATGTGTTGCGTATTGAAATGTTTAAACCATTATTATTGACTGTCCAACCCCTTCTATTTATTTTTTTTTCACATCGTCTTTGATTTGAATGTCTTCACACACACACACACACACACTATAGAAATGCTCCATGTGTTCAAAATAACATTCATTGCAAGGTACAACACTTTTACTATTCTAGCTGGTCTCGCCTGTTGTGATCTCTAAACATTGATTTTGAGTCACTATCTTTGTTTTAATCCCAAACTTGCTGCAATGCGAGGCCGATTTAGTCACAAAGTATACAGAGAGATCACGGAACCTGCTGTAGCTGCAGATATGTAGGTAAAGTGATACATGTAAGAACCATCGCAGACTGTAGCACAATGTCAGTAACACTAAACTACAGCTGTGGTGAGAGCTGCTTTTTGAACAACGTGAAAGAGCGTTCAGTGTAAAGTCACGTACCGGTGTGTCAACTCCTTCACACACATTCGTTTATTTTCTATTCTTTTTGTGTCTGAGCTAGTCTACTTTTCTTTCTGCTTTGTGTGGGATGCGTTTGTTCAGTTGAATAGATTATTCAGTGATTGTTTTAACAACCTGCAACAAGTGGGTTCTGAAGTGAAAAGTACGAGTCCCTTCACTGAGGGACTGCTGATTCAACTCATTTATATTACGACTGAATAAAAGCTACATCATGACAGCATGTCTGGTGTTTTCATTTGTCAGTACATTGCCAATAATTCTGCCAACGAAATGCACATAAATAACAAGTAAATGTATTTGAATGACAGACAAAAGAAAGTACTGGATGTCTCAGTGCTGCGAGTGCTTGTACTTTTCCTCTCCTGTTGATGGAAAAGTGAGGTGACAGTGGTGAGTTAGTTTCCAACCACAGTGTGACAACTTCTGTTGTCTGTCACAGATGGGGCTGTCTATATTTAGCACACATTTAAAAAAAAAAAAAAAAAAAAAAAATGATCAGCTGCACCACAAATGAGATGAGATTGATTTCAAACTGAAAAGATGTACTGCCATAGGAATAAAGCGCTGAATCTGTATTACTCACTTCTGGTATCTGATATATCATTTTCCTCGTGCAACGCTACAATTTGCCTCAATTGATTGCAAAGAGGAATTAACCAAGCACACAGTTAGATAACGGTTATTTGGAGTAATTGGTGAACCAATTTAGAAAACCATTTGAGAAAGAGAACCCCCTGATATGGAATGACATTCATTGATCAAACGTTCTTTCCGTCTTTTGCACCAACATGCATTTCTCAGTGATTACGGCACACTCTAAAGCAACTCAGTCCATCTGATTAAAGACGACTAGAGGAGATCACAGAGAACATTGTTACTGCTTTAAATTATCAGGACTGTGAGCGTGAACGTCTCTCTTAGCAGAGACTGAAAAAAAATTCTATTTTTGATTTTCTTCGACTGTTTTTTTGTACACCAAAATGATTATGAGTACAAAATCCCCAGTCATACTGCTGCATTACGACTGTTTACTGCAGTGTCAGTATGATGGACGAGCTTTATGATTGCCCATGAATCAGGACAGGAGTAGGCAGGCAGGGGAACCTTCGTCATGCTTCTGCACAGGTTTAACTCTTATCTGATTTGTAGCATGGCTGGCAGTAACTGAATGTAATCGGAACACTGGACTGAGGAGGAAATGTGGTCACCGTTTTCTACAGACAGATAAGATGTAGTGTGGACCAGTTTAAAGCCTTAAAGACACCAACTCTCTGTTGGTGCAATTGATGTCACCGCTGAAAGCCATCACATTGCACCACAAGGTGCTTACGTAGACGTACAGTTAATTCCATAAACAAGTGATGCACTTTGAGTCCCACTTGAAAAACACTGCATCCTGAGAGATCAACGCAAGCTGTTCTGAGTCCGGATGTCGAGGTCCTTGAGCGTCACAGGAAGCCGCAGCAGGGCAACATACATAAAGGCCTCGCAGGGGGCCTCGTCTCTTCAGTCAGCTGCAAAAACACAGCCGCCTTCATTACAGCGCAGAGGAGGAAACACAGTCACTCCGATTGATCTACAGGCCTGAGTTGGAACCCTGAGCTCAGCCACATAATAACAGCGACCCGTGTGTGTGTGTGTGTTAGTGTGTGCTGAAGGCAGACGAGCATCTTTCAGCAAAAAAGATTTGGAATTTACCAGTTGATCTGAGGAGGATCTGACTCACTACGAACACTTTTAAATCAGAAATTGAAGGAGGTATGTTACTTGCTTTGATGATGGTCTTTTGCTTAAAGGCACTTTTCTTTATTTCTTTTTTGAGTTGTTGCTCAAAGACTTGATTTTTACCTCCAGAATATATTGCCTGATCACTTGTGTTAAATTAAATATGTATAAATTAAAATAAACTGTATTTAGATTAGATTTAAGATATTGTATTCTTACTTGCTGCTGCCATGATGAGTACGCACAATATGAATAAAATCTCATCTGTTCGTTTTATTAATCTATCGCTCACGTTAAATAGATTTTATTCCTCGTAAACATGCAGCAGGGACATTTAGCACAGGATATCAATGCCTCTTGTTGTGGTTGGGCACCTTCCTGTATCATCTACATTTTTGTTGCCAGGCTACAAAACAGTATGAAGAACCTGTAAACTGCTTCCCGTGTGGCAGTCATAATTTGATAACTAGGGGGATGATTCAATTATGAATGTGAAAGTTGTTGAAGGCCTTTGACAAGACATTTTCTAATTATGCTCCCCATCTCAACCTGTGTCTCTCTTCTTTTCAGCCACAAGTGCGAGAAGCCAGAGAACATGGGGACCTGCCCCATCAGATGCAGAACCACCCAGACAATCCTAGAAAATCAACCTGAAACTAGATCACCACGTAGGTTATACTGCCAAAACATTAACACACAAAATAAAAAACAAAAAATTGAACAAATTGAAATATTTTATTGATCTCCCTTCTTTCTCTCTAAAGCCTCCCAGGACAGTGTGCTCGTATCCCTCTGTGACTACCCGTCCTTTGAGCGTACAGAGTTAACCATGTGCACTGGAGAACGACTCACCATCATATCAGAGTACGTGATGGAGCTCTTAATGTTTCACACCTCACCCCTTGTTTTCACCCTAAACAGATACAGTTAGTCATGACTGCCTTATTTTTATTCCTACAGCGATGGTGATTTTATGATGGTGAGATCCACAACCACAAACCGTGAGAGCTACATTCCCACCAACTACACAGCCAGGCTGACACACAGGTAGGTCATAAGAAAGTTGTGAAAACGTGTGTGAAGACACCTGTGTCATCACAGTGTGTGTGTGTGTGTGTGTGTGTGTGTGAGAGAGAGAGAGAGAGAAATGAAAGGTCAGGAGTCCCCTGACAGGTGGGAGGAGTCTCTGTGTAGGTGACCTTTTCCTCAGTGGAGACGGAGGTTTGGAACAAGGCTGCTGTTCTCTCCGGTGACATGACATCAGCCTCTGCCTCCTGTAGTTTCAGTCCTCCTCCAGTGGGGAATGTGCTCTGATACTGTTTCCAGTGGACTTTCCAATCTTGAAAAAAAAAGAAACCAAATTTTGTTTTTCTTTCTCATTGTCCTGTTGTGTCTTCTTCTCTGTTCAGGTGGCTGTTCACAGGCATCAGCAGGAACAAAGCAGTGGAGCTGCTCATGCAGCCTAATAACCACAGTGGCACCTTCTTGATCCGAGAGTCAGAGACAAACAAAAGTTAGTTACAAGGATTTTTTTTTGTTTTTTTCAACTGTGGATTGCATTAGAAACATATTCAATCCAAACTAGACAGTTAAGAATGAAGAGCCGCGCCGTTTAACTGCTACATCTGTGTGCTACTTCCATGTTCAGATTGTTACTCGCTGTCTATCCTGAGGAGGGGCAACTCTTCATACCTGGACTGTGTCAAGCACTACCGCATCTCTCACCTCCAAAATGGCTGGGTCTACATATCTCCAAGAGTCACCTTCCCCACCCTGGATCACCTGGTGGAACACTATTCAGGTTTGCACCGAGGATGCAAAATGCTGTTTTTTCTTTTGCCTAAACATACCAGAGACAACTCTAGAAGAGTGATATTAAAATGTTGCCTCCTCTCACAGAGCTTGAAGATGGATTGTGCTGTCGGCTGAGGGAGCCTTGCTTCATCCAGGGTTTAGACGACGCTCGAGAGGCCAGGCCTATACCTACAACTGTGAGGAGGCCTACTCTCAACTGGAAGGACATTAGCAGGTGGGCCAGACTCCCTTTAGCCTTGCTTCCACTGATGACTGCCACAAGATGTCACTCTATTACAGTAGAGCAGCAGCACCTGGTGGCGTACTGGTTGGAGAGCAATCGATAAATCTTTGTGCAGCTTATTATTTTCGCTGATTGTGACTCAGTGCTGAGTAAACCGATTGAGAAGAGCGTGCACACAAAGGCAGCAGATATGCCAACAGATAAGACTGTGGTTGTACTGGATGTTAGGTTTGATTGTGTGTAATGTGTGAGTGCAGAGCAGGATGTTAAGCAATAGTGTTCAGTGAAGCTACTTCAGATAAATAACCACAATAGATTATGATTATTTGATAAAGTGCAACACACGCAGTTAAAAATACAATGTTTGGGACATTGTGGTAAAATTGCAGCACCGTTTTTTTATTTTTATAACCGATACCATGACCCCTTTACTCATCCAAGTCTTTGTAAATAGCCTTTCTGTCTCTTCCAGGTCAGCAATGTTCAGGAAGATGAGAACAGAGTCAGACAAGTCTCTGGTGAGCGAGGGGCTGAGGGAGGCCATCAGCTCCTACCTCCAAATGACCGAAGGCAACGATCACAGCTGGGACACTTGAGGAGAAGACAGTGGATCAGTCTGGGAGAACGAAGTCAGAAGGATAGAGTGAAGTCAGATGCTGTCCTGTCTCATCTGCAGTTTGGGAGAGCCATGAGAAGAGGTCATGTGTACGACCAATAGACTTTGCAGACCGCCCTGGATTAGCGGGAGGGCTGAGACACTACATGTATGTCAGCAAGAAGATTGTTTTTATAGTCACACAGGGGAGGTGTGAGCTGAACATTTAAAGTCAAAGAGATATTTCTTGTCATTTGATTTCAAAAGTTGAATATTTCTCTTAATTTATATTCTAATATATGTACATGCTGTTTGAATGCAATGTGTAAATTATTTTGTAATATGATCATTGTCGTAGTTATGTTATTGGAATCCAATAAAATATGTTAGCTATGTGTAATAAATGAGCAGCGCATGCATGTATATAATCACCTAGATAGATAGATAGATAGATAGATACTTTATTAGTCCCGCAAGTGGAATTTTTTTTGCTACAGTAGCATTTATGGTACAGGTAAAGCAATACAAATTACAGAGTAAAATATATTAAATATAAAAATGCAATATAAAAATGAAAATGCACAATATATACAGTAAAAATAACAGTCAAAATAATAAATATAAAAATGCAATATGAAAATGCACAATACATACAGTAAAAATAATAAAATTAACTAACTAAACAATAGTGCAAAGATTTAAACAAACAAACAACAGCACGTAAACACCTAAATCCAACCTAAACACAAGAGAGCCTCGACTGTATTTTTTTGTCATAATAATGTATATCTATGTGCATTTATATAATGTTATTGAATGTATATTGAAGCCACTTGATTCTTGCAGGGTGGGCTTCCGCTTAATTAACCTCGAATACGTCATCAGAGCCCTCCACTTCCTGCCGTGAACAGCTCAGTTCAGGAAGAAGAAACAATGGCGACGCTTCTGGGCTCCGAGTCCCCCTGTACCGGAGGAAAACGGAGACATTGCAACGGCAGTATCGTCACGAAGTTCACGGCTAGTAAAATAACTGGTCAGGGTTTCAGTCGAGGGACGGAGGTAAGAGGAAACGAGGAAACGTTCCGACCGTTAAAGACAGACCTGACAGTTGGGTCGACTGAGGCCACGGTCTCGCGCTTGGAATCCAGCCTGAACATGAAGCTTGTTGTCTAGGAGACCTGCCCGTTAGATCTAGTCACAGCTTTGGCCTTACAGCTAGCTACAACAAAACACCTTAAACGGTGACGCCATTGAGTTTCTGGGTGTTGATATTTTGCTCGTTGACCATGCAAATAACCGTTAACAATATACAACAAAGTGTATGAAGCTAGCTCCGCTTCAAGTGGGTCTTTTGTTGTTAGCCCCACGTTAGCTTAGCACAGTATGCCACATTAACTGCGATATATAAACGCGTTCAACTGAAGGTTTTTCCGTGCATTGGAGGTTGACTGCTACTAGAGAGCCATTCGTTTGTTTTTTGAAGCGCTTATTAAATCACGTAACGTAAATCAACGGAAGTAACGTTTGCTAATGTTAGCAAACGGAGTATCGTTAGCTTAGCTAGCTGGCTAAGCTAAACCAGCTGAACAGCTCAGGTGATTACGTAACGACACAGAAACCACAATAACTACCGTTTCCATAAATGGACAGGCAACAACAGCTGTTTGCCTAAATTAACGTTAGCACGTTTTTTTTAATTTTCCGCGGAAGAAAACATTAATTTGACATTTGTAACGTTGGAGTACCTATTCGTTCGGTTATGACGCTAATGTTGGTTGACGTTAAATTGAACTGTTGTGATATTGAAGGGTCTTTATCGATATGAACGTCGTCCTGAGATGTAGTTAGTGTCTTCTCTATTTCACATTTTTACTTACACCCTCGTGACTCAAGCCCTTACATTGCAAAACTGATTAAACCTTTTTTTTTTCCTGTGCAGTCAGTACCTTTAAATTTCCTTGTTGACTTGCAATTTGAAGTGAAAGATTAGTATTACGCATTATGACGACTCCTTAAACCTGATAAACAAAAATCCCTGATCAACTTGAAAATACGGAATTTGTCACGTTTTAATGCTGCTCAGAGTGTTTAGATAGTTCCCATAATATGATCACTAAATAAAATATACTACTGTTAAGTGTAAAGAATGGCTTTCCAGGGAGTCGGTCATAATTAGCATGTCAAAAGCTGTGGTTAAGAACTCAAAACATTGTTCAACAAGGCTACTTCCTTTGTCCTTTTTTTCCCCAACACAGTTTCTTACTTAAGGTGGCAACCATTTGTGACGCAACAAAAAATCCATTAATTCAATATGAAATACAGATGTGCATTATAACCTTGAGACACGGTAACAACAAATATGAGGAGTTGCTGTCATCAAGTGAGAGTTTTTAAATTTGGAGACAGTTTTTGGGGGTTGTTGTGTTTTTTTTTCAACTGTAAAAGGGATTTATAGTCACTTCTTGGTTTATTTTTGAAGCGGAATGTCTCTGATGCCAAGAATTCCCGTATGTTCATTCCGAGCCCCAGCAGAGTGAACATGAGCTGCTCTCTTTTAAAGCCCGAAACCTAAGACGGTCTCAAACTTGTGATGTCACCTAGTCTCAAGTCTGGAGCTGCTCCATAGACAATGAATGGGAGACTGATTGTGTGGACACAAAGAATGTTTTTTATTTTTTTATACCCAAATGGCCTTTATAGATCTGAAACAGTAAATGAGCCCATATACTTAACGTGTCATCTATAACATCTTTACCGAATTCATTGTCAATGGACACGTATACACGTTTGAGTTTCAGAACTTTAGCTTTTGGATTTGGGAGCGAGTTATTCATGTTCACTAATATTTTTGGAGTGTCTCTTAAATCATAGTAATAACATGTATGAGTTTTGAAAATCAGAGTATTTCTCCTTTAACTATAGGGTTTCAGCATGTGCAATATCTTAAATAGCTGCTCTATTTCTTCGTCCTCTCATGTTGGACTGAGGGCAGACTGGCGCTACAGCGACTCATTGTCGCCTCTCGAGGAACAAGTAATATTTCAAGAAAGTACGTGCCGAGCTTTGCTGGTTTGCAGTCGGTGTCTCCAGCACATTGATGTAACGTCAAACGGTTATTTTTTCACGTTCTTTTGATCATTTTGGAATGTTTTTAACAAAAATTCTGGCCATTTTATACAATGCACCGTTTTATAGAAGGAGGCTGAACCCGATTGTATTGTATTGGATTATAGGATTGGTATAGAAAATACAAATTTTACAGAATGTGTCTCTCTTGCTGAAAGGTCCCATTAGTTTTAGGAGTAAATACAGTCAAGAGATCTGTTTTTAACTACAATGAGCCATGCTGAGGAATTATCATCACATTTTTCATGCATATCTCTAAAGTTACACTGTTGTCACAGCCTTTTATTTAAAAAAAAAAGGCTCTCAACAGTGAAGATTGCTTTCACAACCAGACAGAAAAGGTGTGCATACATTCATCACTTGTAAAGTCAATAGCCCTGGAGAAATATTTAAAACACATTTCTCTGTGACCCATTCAAAATGCCCCACATAAGTTCATTCTAAAGGAGAAAAACTCAACACGGCACACCTATGCTTACAACACTATTTGCTGTAGGGTGACAACATCTTTAATATTCAGCTGCACATGATGGCGTTGCTCCACAATACATTTGCACCCGTGGAATATGAGCCAGGCTAGGACTCTCTTGTCCTACAGTATTTTTTAGTTTTTTTTTTTTTTTTACAAGTATAAAATAAAAAGCTGCTCAGTTTGCTTTCAGTTTCTGTATTCCCTGTTGCAATAGTCTGCTATATGTCTCAACAATAATCACATTTAAAAGTATACTCACAGCCTTCCTATTCTCTGGGACCTTTTGTTCTTAATTAGTTAACGTGTTTTCCATGGGGGAAGATTGACTGAGACAGGTTTTTTTTATTATGCAATTTGATCGACTACATATGCAATGCACACGTTATAGACTGCATATCATTGTTTCACTCTAAATCACGCGGTGCTTTCCTCTGTATTTCAAAATGATTCTATGGCCAAAATAAATACCTGCATTTTTCTCAAGATTGCAGACTGACATCTATTAGTTCAAGTAAAAGTAGATCTTTTAAAAACTTCTAATTTTTACCATTTATTATGTGTTTATTGCACTGTTTAATGTTTCCTCTGTTTATGTGTCTCAGCTCCCAGGAGGCCTGCTCCAGGAGAGAGATAAACGGGCCAAGTGGCATGGCATCCCTACTCTGCTGCAGAGGCTCTACGAGAGCAGCCATCCAAACAGTGACCTCTCCAACGCTCACAGCTTTCTTAAGGTAGCCACACGGGACTAGACCATGTAACAACGATGCTGAGAACTAACTGGTTTTAGCCACTTGTGGTTGACTGTTTTACTTGGGAGCCTGGGTGATGTAAAGACATGTGGACAATGGTTTTTAACAGGTATTATCATCCCAGCTCTCCATGGAGGCCATGTCTTTTGTCACGGAGGACAGAAAGACCGCTCAGGAATCCACCTTCCCCAACACGTACACCTTTGACCTCTTCGGTGGAGTTGATGTAAGTTCAACATTCCTAGTGCTCGATGCTCTCTAATTGTTGTCATGTGTAGTACACCTCCATGCGGAGACGCTGTGGATGTTAAAAACAGTATTTGCTCACAGCGCTGACGACATTTTCTTTTCCCCTGAAGCTGCTTGTGGAGATCTTGATGAGACCCACATTAACTATGCAGAAGAAGAAAAACAATCGTAAGTAATGACGTCACAGGTGTGAATACGTCCTGCTTTTATTTGGAAGTAAACACTTTTGTACATGATCATAATATGATTTGTTCCAACAATAAGACTAACGGCTGTGTTTGTGTTACAACAGTGAATGATGACTTGGTCAAGGACTGCCTTAGTGTTCTCTACAACTGTTGTATATGTGTAAGTATCCTATTACAGTTTGTACGTACCAGAGAAATGTCAACGGTGCGTTATATCTTCTAATTATTAGTATTTTCCCTGCAGTTGGTTTGTGCTGTTGTCTCAAATCATGTTTACAGACAGGAGTGGGCGTGGTTTAATTCATGTCTTTTTCTTTCAATTCATAGACGGAGGGGGTCACGAAAAGCCTGGCAGCGAGGGACGACTTTGTGCTGTTTCTTTTCACCCTGATGACCAACAAGAAGACCTTCCTGCAGACGGCTACCCTAATCGAAGATATTCTCGGAGTTAAAAAGGTCAGAGTTATACTTGTATTAACTCATGAGCATGTAAAACTTGTTAATGGCCATTCCAGAGGCCGATGAAGTTACTTTATGATTTACTGCACATTTGGCAAGCCCCTCTTACTTAAAAGTCAAGTCAAATTTTTTATTAATCTTAATTTTTCTGTGAAGATAACGTCATTTTTTTGTTATATCTTTGGTCTGGCAATTTAAATTTTCAATGTCCAGACGCCTCTAAAGCCAGAATGATTATGCTCGGCAGCGGCTTACATCCAAATGTCACACCCTTGTCTTTTATGTAGAATAATTTAGTGTTCCACTTGGATTCTTCAGTATTTTAAAATTGCATGCATGTGTTTGCTAAGCTCTGTAAAATGAAAGTTTAGCGATTTACTAGATTTCTTGACAAACTCTGTTGTCAAAGTCAGAAGTGTTATATGAGCGTTGCTAAATCTTCTAAATGTTTAACTACTGCTGGTCCGTCACGGTATTGTGGTGTCTACATATGGAGGGTTTGTAGACCCTCCTTTGTGTTTTCACCTTCATATTTCTGGTCCTGGTAGTGCTAAGTGGTGATGAAGACAACTAGGAGCAGTTTGACAAAAGTCTATATTCATCTTCTTAGTAATTATGAGATGAATTACTAAACAGTGAGAGAATGTCATTAGGACTGTTTTGGGTTAGATAATAAACAACATGTCTACAATACATCTTTCAGTTTGGTAACCGTTTATATGTTTGCATTTTCCAGGAGATGATCCAGTTAGAGGGCATCCCCAATCTGTCGGGCCTGGTCCAGAGCTTTGACCAACAGCAGCTCGCTAACTTCTGCCGCATCCTCTCCGTCACCATCTCTGAGCCGGATGTCGGAAACGACGACAAGCACACCCTTTTAGCCAAAAATGCACAGCAGAAACGCAACGCCAGCCCATCGCTGGCAGAGGTCAACCAGGGTAGGTTGTCTTCAGAGTGCAGAGTAACAACTCCATGCTGTCATGAATTCTGTGCTTTTAATTAAAAAATAGATCAGTAAATTGTAAAATATCAATGTTATTACCTTTTCCTCACTAGTAACCCTGCTGAACATCCCTGGCTTCATTGAGCGGTTGTGTAAGCTGGCCACTAGAAAGGTGTCTGAGGCCACAGGGGCGAACTTCCTGCAGGAGCTGGAGGACTGGTACACATGGCTGGACAACGCTCTGGTGCTGGACGCCCTCATGCAGATGGCGACCGAGGAGGCCGAACAAAGCAGTACAGGTGAGACGAGTCAGCCGTGCTGCCGATTCTTCACGTTGCTTAAAATCCCGTGGCCTCCGATTTGAGATAGATTTATGTTTTTACCTCGCCTCCAGAGTCGTCCGATGAGAGCTCCCTGGCCACTAGCCCTCTGAGACACCGACTGCCCCAGTCCATGAAGATCGTCCATGAGATCATGTATAAGGTGGAGGTGCTCTATGTGCTGTGTGTCCTTCTTATGGGCCGACAGAGGAACCAGGTACTTAACAGCACACGTCGTCTCTTCCCTCCTTCAGATATAAGATGGAGTGTTGCATGTAAGCAGAGTTTAACTGAGTATTTCACTGAGCCCCGTATTGTGTGTCTGCACAGGTCCACAAGATGCTGGCTGAGTTCCGTCTCATCCCGGGACTCAACAACCTGTTTGACAAGCTGATCTGGAGGAAATACACTGCCTCTAATCATGTGGTCCACGGCCAGAACGAGAACTGCGACTGCAGTCCGGTATGAACCTTCAATACTCTGGCAATAACTGGCAATTAAATTAAACCTTTTCAAGTTTAACATTTAACCATTAACACTATTTATTCTCGTTGTGCAGGAAATATCCTTCAAAATCCAGTTCCTGCGGCTACTTCAGAGTTTCAGTGATCACCATGAGTAAGCGCCCCGTAACGGAATGTCCTTGGATCTGACTTCTCCTAACAAGTTATGTCTGTTGTTAAAATGTTTTATCTGTCTTTCAGGAACAAATACCTCCTGCTGAATAGCCAGGAGCTGAATGAACTGAGTGCCATATCCATGAAGGCCAACATCCCAGAGGTGGAAGCACTGGTCAACACAGACAGAAGCCTAGTGTGTGACGGGAAGAAGGGCCTCCTCACACGCCTCCTCACCGTCATGAAGAGGGAGCCTCCAGACTCGTCATTCAGGTCAGCATCACATAGGCCAAAGATTAAGAAGCGTGAGATAAATATGTTGACATTTTAAGCGGCAGCCTTCTCGAAAGAGTTCCCATTCCGGAGCACCAGGTGCTCTTCTATTTTTAAAAAGGATTTCTCAAGATTTGTCTCTAGTTCTGCTTTTTATAACTCTGTTGTGTACGTAGATTCTGGCAGGCGAGGGCGGTGGAAAGTTTCCTCAGAGGAGCGACTTCCTATGCAGACCAAATGTTCCTCCTGAAGAGGGGACTACTAGAGGTAAGAACTGCAGCCAACACACCCTCCATGGAGACTGTCCACGTTGCACAGATCTTATCATGAAAGAGCGGCTGCTGACTTTCTGCTTCCGTCCCCTCGACAGCACATCCTGTTCTGCATCATAGACAGCGGCTGTACGTCAAGAGATGTCCTACAGAGCTACTTTGATCTGCTGGGAGAGCTCATGAAGTTCAACATTGATGCCTTCAAAAGATTCAACAAATATGTCAACACTCCGGAGAAGGTATGATTGGACACCTTAAATGCATTATTAAAATGCATTTGCTGGTATAGGAAACAAAATCAAATTTTACATTTCGCAGCTTGTGTGATGGATGAACAAGTGTGTCTAATAGTATACTTTGTGATGGTGTAACGGACCATCCTTACGGATCCCCTCTCAGGGTTTTGGACGCATATGAACCGCGGATTAATTACACAGTTAACGTTAACAGTGTGAAATAAAGTTATACTGACTGTCATTATCTGCCAATATTCAGTAAAACATGCGATCAGGACATCGACATTTCTGCTTTTATACTCGCCGCTCTCGATAATGTTACATTGTGAACAACCAGTCCGTGTTTAAATTGAAGGACGGTGGCAGCGCTGCTAACGGACGAAGGTTCCATTCAGTTACATTATGATGCGTAATATTCTGGAGCCTTGTAGACCAGCTGCTATAATCAAACAACAAAGTGATCTAATAGGGATCATCAATGACCCTTTTTTCTTTTGTGCTGATCTGCTCTGTGATCCGATCCGTTGCACCACTAATGGTTCATCTCTTCTGTAGTTTCAGACCTTCCTGACACAGATCAACAGTTCTCTGGTGGACTCCAACATGCTGGTGCGCTGCATCGTCCTGTCTTTGGACCGCTTTGAAAGCCAGACTGAAGATGTCAAAGGTAAACGGGGATGGAAAGTCTACAGGTGTAGACGAGAAGTTACTGAAATAAATGTATTGTATTAGGTTGATTGAACGTTGATTTTTGATTCCTGTAATATACTTTAAACTACATTTCTCACCGTGTCCTTCAGTGGTGGAGGTGCTGTCTGAATGCTGCCTGCTGTCCTACATGGCCAGAGTTGAGAACAGGCTGTCCTTCCTCTTCCGACTCATCAACATCATCAACGTACAGACACTCACACAGGTATTGCTTCATTTTAACTTTATACTATTATTATTTGACTCACAGATTTAACAAAAAAAAATTATGGACTGTTTGAAACTTAAAGTAACGTCCGCTACAATAAGCATTTAAATTTTTTTTTTGTTTGTTTGGCGTGTTGCTCAAATCTCACTCCTTTCTGCATCCATCACCATTCCTCCTGCAGGAAAACGTGAGCTGTCTGAACACCAGTTTGGTGGTCTTGATGCTGGCCAGAAGAAAGGCTAAACTGCCCTTCTACCTCAACGCCCTGCGGGAGAAGGAGTATGCCGAGAAGTACCCGGGCTTCCTGCTCAACAACTTCCACAACCTACTGCGCTTCTGGCAGCGCCATTACCTCAACAAGGACAAAGACAGCACCTGTCTGGAGAACGTGAGTGGCTCTGTACATAATTAAAGCTTCAGTAAGTCATTTCACTAAAGTCAGCAGCAGCACGATGTGCGAGTCCTCCTCTCGGTGTCTACTGTTTACGTTCAGTCACTTTTCTGTCACTCATTCCAAACATTCTGTCGGGGACATTGGATGTCTGCATGCTGGGATAAGCAAACACTCTTGTTTGTGTTATGGGGCTGAAACAGAAGCGTGGAAGGAGCAGTTTCCAAACTTCATATTACCGTTTTTTCGTAATGAATACTCGTGTATGTGCTTTGAGTAAGTGGCTGCACACAGAAAACCTCAAATAGGACTTGAAAAACAAATACAGCACATGTAAATGTAGTCGTGTTCAGTAGCAAGTATTGACTGATGTTGTGAATTTGTGTTGAGTTAATCTGATACAGAATACTTTGCTCTAGCCCCCTGCTCTAAGACTGCTGGGTAAAAACAGTAACGTGAACTTCTGCTCAACTCCAGAGAGTGTGTGTGTGTGTGTGTGTGTGTGTGTGTGTGTATATGTATATATATATGTGTGTATGTATATATGTGTGTGTGTGTGTGTATGTATATATGTGTGTGTATGTATATATGTGTGTGTGTGTGTGTATGTATATATGTGTGTGTGTGTGTGTGTATGTATATATATGTGTGTGTGTGTTTGTGTGTATGTATATATGTGTATGTATGTATGTATGTATGTATGTATGTATGTATGTATGTATATCACACACACACACTCCTAACTGCTGGGTGTGTAAAGAGTCAACTGTTTGACTGATGAGTGACCCTAACAACTTCATATGGTGATGTTAGTGTTTGCTGGTTCCACTGCCCCCAAGTGGCTGAAAATACAAATCATGGCTGCTTCAACATTAACAATGTTTCCTAATATTTTCACAAGCGTATATAAAAAAAAAAAAAAAAAGCTGTAGATGTTCATGTACACACATGGTCGCGATCCCTTTGGTAGCTGCTATTAGTTGTGACGGTTCACTTCGCTGACAGTGTCACCGTTAAACAATGAAATGAGGTCATATCAACCATTACCATATATGGTAGTTAGCTAATTAAGAGGCCGTTAATAACGAGGACTATGTGAAAATGATTGTTCTAAATGCGCTCTGTTCTCCTCCTCCTCCTCAGAGCTCCTGTATCCCCTTCAGCTACTGGAAGGAGACGGTGTCGGTGCTGCTGGGCTCAGATAGGACTTCTCTGTGTGCCATAGCGAGCTACATCGATGAGCCCTTCATGGATCTTGACAAAGACCTGCTGGAAGATTGACCTCCTGTGTGTGCACACTCAGTGCCCGGGGGTGGGGGGGGGGGCCAGACGGTCACAGGGAGCCAGACGGTCACAGGGAGCATGGACGCCTAAAGCTGGTGAAGACTCCGCTGAGCTCATCCGGGCGCTTTGTGACTGCGCTCTGGATGTAAAGACTCGCCTGTTTTTTCCGTCTGTACCTTTCGAAATCGAGGCCGTCGTCTCGCGCGTGATTGGACGTCATCGACTCACTAAGTTCCCAAACCTCTTCAAAGCAAGAGGTGGAAACCTGTCTGCCCGCCCCAGATCGCCATCACCGTTTAAACACACAGTTAAGGGACCTTGCATAATGACACCTGCATTGGTTGTTTGCTTTAGGTGAAATTCAAATAGAGCCTTTTTTATATAACCTATATAAAATTCTATGGAGAAAAAAAAGTGTATGATTCAACAAAGTATATGTTAGAAAGAAGAAAAAAAAAAAAACAAGAAAAAAAACAGATTCTTTTCACGTGGACTTTGTTTGAAAATGGCCACAGTTTGAACGCAGGAGTGTCAATGGTCTCACTCTCCCACTACCGGCGCTCTCTCTGTGGACTCCATGCCTCTCCACTGCCTGGCTCGTGGGGGGGGGGGGGCTGGTGGTGGAGTTTTAGCAGGGGGTCTTCTCAATGAACAGCATTTTCATTTAACCCGTCTGTGGGTCTATTTTATTAGGTGGCTGTTGTTGATTGGTGCTTTCTGGCTCTACTCGGCACGTTTAGGTAGCTCGTGGGCCGGCTGACGACTTTCCCAGACCCCACGGCGGCCCCCCTCACTGGAAACCATCCACTTTGTTGTGGCTCCCTCGCCCAGGGACTCGTTTCTTTACCAGGTTCTTTTTTTGTTGTTGATTTACTTTTGTCTTGTTGAAAACAATGGATTTTTAGCTCTGGATGAACTGTAGAATAAAACATTGCACAGATGACATTGTTTTTATTGTTTATGTTTTACCACATTTTGTTGATTTAAAAAAAACAAAAAAAAAAAAACATTTTTCCTTTTTGTAACAGAACTTGTACCCATATTTGTGAGAGATGCTTTGGGAAGAGAATAAACTATGCAGGCGTTAGTGTTAAAGAAACCACTTTTCATTGTTCCGGTCCAGACAACGTTTCTGCGAATTTGCCTTCTGCCCGACACCATCGCCGTCGACCGCTTTCCGCTGGTCTCTCAAAATGTTTGACCACGAGCTGGGATGTAACGGCTCTGTTTGCATGGCATAATCGCGACTGTGTTGACGTGTTTCACGGCCTGAATGTGCAGCTGTTTTATGGAAACGGAAGACGCAGAGCTAACGTCTTAGATGAAACGGACCCGACCATATGTATGTATGAATGTATGTATGAGCTACCTCATATTTTGTCCCAACTCCGTACAGATCAAACCACTTCTAATGACAAGTGTACAGTTTTACTCCCAGCATGTCATGAGTCATAATAAATGTTCATGTGAATGTATAAGGGCATTTCTACAGTTATCCCGATGCCATGAGTTGCTAGTGCTATGCCGCCTTGGGATGCAAACACAAAACGTCCTTTACACTTTGAAAGCCTTTTATTTGCTTTAAAGCTAATTAACCAGAAATGTTTCCTTTCTTTTCTTTTTTGTTTTCTAGCTTTCATTCAGCATGTCTTAATTCTCTTGATGGGTGTGTGCACATACTTTGAATTAGTTCCTCTTTTGTGCTTTGCAGTGAAGTTGATGCAGGTACAATTTACAAGTGCTTCTCTCACAGATCCTCAGTCTGTCTGCCGGAGGCCCCAGATAATTGCCGTGGTTCCTCGATAACATGATGTGATTTGACACGGGGTACCTCTGCAGCGGTGTTATACTCTTAATACAGACCGTGTGTTGTCATTGACACAAAACCTCTTTTTATCACTCCAGCCATCCACCATGGAAGTCAATGACGCTATTGTTAGAGAAACATGAATGTTGTGAGCGCTCTTCTGGAGCAACTATGTAAACAATCTCTGAACCTTGACTTCTGTAGCTTTGTGATCTGAACCTCAGAGCGAGTGATCCCTCTATGATGCACAAGAGAAATGGTTCTCAACACTTCTGCTGTATGTGGTGTGATGCTCCTCGTAGGCCTTAGATTTCATTTACTGATTTGTATAGAAAATGGTGACATGTGATCCCCTCGGCCAAGAACATGCTGCACAGTGTTGAACAGAACACTTATTTGTTTTTTTTATTTTAGATCACTGACGCTTTGACTTTATTTACCGGAGGTTCATGTAATGTTCGGCATGAAGACGGTTTGTTATTGGATACGTTTTGCATCTAGTCCATAACTCACTCGGACCATGTGGTGCTTTTTGTTTTTTGATGGAATATGATTATGTCTCGGCTCACTATGATCGATAGCATCTACTGTTTGTCGAAAGGAACGACTTTTAAGAGATGTGAACGCAGTTAATGGTGTAAAATCGTGATTATGAATTAATTTTAGATAAGAAGCCATGCTTTTTCATGTGTGTTTGCATTGAATAATGCATAGAAATCCCTCCACGGTTATGTTAAGAATTCACCTCTGCACACAAATGTTTTAATCTCTTTCTTGAGCGACGGAGAGAAGATTATTGTTTTAGGTTTCACATTCTACTATAGCTACTTCTGTAACCAACTTTCACCCACTTGTTCCTCCTCTAATGCTGGTATTGAACTTCATTTTCCTTACTTAACAGCTGTTTGTCAAATTAATATTATAATAAATTCTTCTTTAGACCTTCATTGTGGAATTTCTATCTTCGTCACACATTGACAATGGGGGGGGGGGGGGGGGGGACCCAGA
>NW_022280031.1:14057138-14094203 GCF_004355925.1 Anarrhichthys ocellatus
GGAGAAACCCAGAACAGTCGTGCTTGAAGTACATTTTTGAAGTCTTTATTTGGGTGTGTCATCACAATTGAGCACAGCTGTTGCAGCTGGCTGGCTGTGATATGTTTGGCCGTAGCGTTCAGCCTCCCATCACTCGGCATGCTGAAATACACAAGACAGGGCTGTTTATTAGCAACCACGTACACAATGTCACGGACATGAGAGGGCTACGTGAGGTCGTCTTCAACAGAGGATTACATCTAGTCTCATCTGAGGTTAATTCTCGTTATGCAGCCTGCTGGCTAATTTTAATAAATACTTCTAAAAGGTCATTCAATTTGACTGCGTACTGTAATATGAAGTGTATTGAGTTTACTCACCTTGCTGCCTTGGTCCCTGGTGCGGACTCGGAGCTTGTTGACCTGCGATTCGGCCGTGTCGGCCCTTTCTTCTGCATCGTCGACCTCGTGCTGGAGCTTCCTGTACTTGGAGAGGTTGGTGTTGGCCTGCTCCTCCTGCAGACGGAAGGAAAAAGAAACCCATTTAGTGTACACAGTGACCTGAAGAGGTACTCGGGCTAGTTGATCACTGACGGTACAATGATATTAAACCGCTGATGGTGGACTCACCGCTTCTTCAGTCTGCCTCTTGTAACTCTTCACCTTGGTCTGCAGCTTGTCGATGAGGTCCTGCAGGCGGACCAGGTTCTTCTTGTCTTCCTCACCCTTCACAGACAGCACAGGGGCCTCTTAATAACATGGATTCATATTTTACGCCTCGGCATGTCTTTATGTGCAGCCACACTGGTGGTTTACCTGGTAGGAGAGCTCTTTGATCCTCCTCTCATACTTGCGTACTCCCTTCTGATACTCTTGGCTCTTCTTTTGCTCAGCTTCCATTTCGTTCTCCAGTTCTTTGACCTACCAGCAAGACCAGAAAATAAACCAATCCACTCATTACAAATTCCAAACGAGACTCATGAGGATTATCATGTGTGAACGTGATTATATAAGCATTTCATTGGTCTCATCTCTCACCCTGGCCTCCAACTTCTGGACCTGCTTCTTGCCGCCCTTGAGGGCGATCTGCTCGGCTTCGTCCAGACGCATCTGCAGATCCTTTATGGTCTGCTCCATGTTCTTCTTCATCCTCTCCAGATGGGCACTAGTGTCCTGCTCCTTCTTCAGCTCCTCTGCCATCATGGCTGCCTACAAGAATACAGAGGATCAGTGTTAAATGGGCATTAAGTGATCTTACAGCACAGATCAAATTACAGAATATTACAAACTCGCTGGAAAGTCGACAAGATCACTGCCAAGCCCCCCTGTAGATCCATTTTTTATTCTGTTATATAAATGTATGGTATCATGCACTTTGTATTTTATTCATTACAGATCTTACATCAGTGATGGCCTTTTTGGCCTTCTCTTCTGCATTGCGGCACTCCTGCACAGCATCGTCCACCTCATTTGACAGCGTGGACAGATCGTTCTCCAGCTTCTTCTTGTGGTTGATCAGTCCAGTGTTCTGCATCAAAAGAGCACGTTTCAAGAATTCCCCCCAGGATTAAAATGTCAGTTCATCTAAAACTAGTAACCACTAGCTGGGATCATGTAATCAGATTATCTTAACCTTTTACAGATCTAGTAAGACTAGCTAGCCGGGAAAATGAAAATACCCTCTTCATGCAGATCTACAGAAAGTAAGTGACCATTGTTTGATAAGCCCATTTATTTATTTGAAGTATTCTATGTCACTATGTTTTAACCGCTTCCTCCTACCTGAGAGTGCAACAGGTTGACTCTCTCGGTGGCCTCGAGCAGCTCGTGCTCAGCTAGCTTGCGAGCACGGTCGTTCTGCTCCAGCAGAGCCCTGAGCTCCTCCACCTCAGCAGACAGTAGGTTGTTGCGGCGCTCCGTCACCGCCGCCTGCTCCTTCAGCTCGTCGTTCTGGTGAATAGTCTCGTCCAGCTCCAACTGAATGTCCTGTAGTCAGAGGATGTACAAGCAAAATATTTGGTTTGGAATATTTTTCCATGTGCTAATGAATCTTGACATGGGAAAGTTCATCAACTGGCCTCTAGACGGGCTCACCTTGATCTGAACCTGCAGGTTTCTCAGGAGTTTCTGGGACTCTGAGGCCTGCCTGTTGGCATGGCTCAGCTGCACCTCCATCTCATTCAGGTCACCCTCCATCTTCTTCCTCAGGCGCACTGCCTCGTTGCGAGACTTGGCCTCGGCATCCAAGGTGGCCTGCATGGACTCCAGGGTTCTCTGGTGGTTACGGCTAAAAGTTGAAAGAAATCAAGGCGAGAAAATAGTTTGTATTGAGTGGCCGATGGGATAGAATCAAAAGACGAAAAGAGTAACCAATGAATCTCACCGAAGGTTGTCGATTTCCTCATCCTTCTCTGCCAGCTTCCTGTCAATGTCGGCCTTGATCTGGTTAAGCTCTAGCTGGATGCGGAGCGTTTTACTTTCTTCATGCTCCAGAGAACCCTGAGAAGAGAAATGCACTTAATGCTTAAAGATATTCTGTGGGTCACCTCTGTCAAAAAATATCCCATACCACAAGAAGGTGTGAGCGAACTCTGCAAACTGCTTACCTCAGCTTCCTCCAGGGCAGCTTGAATCTCACTTTTTTCCATGTCCAGACTCTTCTTGATTTTCTCAAGCTCTTGGATGGTCTTCGCTCCCTGACTGATTTGATCTGTCAGGTCAGAAATCTCCTCTAAGGGAGTAGAGATAGAAACAAATGTTTATATTTCTTATAAAGTCAAGGTAAAAACACACTAAAGATCTGTTTCAATACAACCTTCTAACTGGGTATTCATGATGTGAGCTACAATGACGGGTACCTTGGAGGTTCTTGTTCTCCCTCTTGATGGTCTCCAGATGATCCAGGGTCTCCTCGTAGGAGTTCTTCAGTTTGAAGAGCTCTGTGCTCAGGCCACGAGACTCTTTTTGAGAGCTCTCCAGCTCTGACTGGCACTCTTCATACTTCTGTTTCCATTCAGCCAGCAGCTGGAGAAAACAATAAGACACAGTGGAGCAGAAGTCTTGAAATAATATGCATGGTTGTAATTGGTACCAGAACCCAAGTCAACATGTAATAAGACAGATGCATACATAAACCATTATTCATTTGACTAATGAGGGTGATTTCCCTTGAGGACAGCAAAAGCAACCCTCTGTATTAGTTGCCATCAGCCCATACCTTGTCAAAGTTGCGTTGCTTCCTGTCCAGTGCAGCAGCAGCAGCATTGGCGCGCTCCAGATCAATGACCAGGTCCTCGATCTCTGTCTGGAGCCGATGTTTAGTCTTCTCCAGGGAGGAGCACTTGGCATTTGAAGCCTCCACCTTCTCTTCAGCGTCCTGCAGACGTGTCACCAGCTTCTTCCTAATGAAAAGGCAATCACAATGTTACGCTCACGCATTCAAACGATCATTACCACCGAATTCTGTAAATTAAACTCATCTCACTCACTTGGCTTCCTCCAGCTCCTCAGTCCTCTGGATGGCGTCAATTTCATACTTAGTCCTCCACTGAGCCACCTCAGCGTTGGCCTTGGACAGACCTCTCTGCATCTCAGCCTTGGCCTCCTGCTCCTCGTCGTACTGCTCTCTCAGAAGATCACAGTCGTGTCGAGATGACTGCAGTGCATGGGCCAGGGCATTCTTAGCCTTAGGAGACCAATCATGATGGTAGACGGCGGTTAGTCGAAGTGGAGGAACTCTGAATTTCTTCAGAGGTAGCTACCAGTTATGTAAATAACCACTGACTGAAGCAGTGACGTGGAGCTCACCTTATTCTCCTCCTCCAGCTGTTTCTTGAGCTCCTCCACATTCTGGCCAAAGCAGTTCTTGGCACGCTGGAGCTGGGAGACCATGGATTCCCGCTCTTCGAGCTTCCGGCTCACCTCACCTGGAGAAAAAGTTACCTGTGAAACTCACCTGTCTGTGAAATCTGTTTGTGAGATTTATGATAAAACGAAAGCTCCTTACCGGCCTCAGCCTGAGCACGAGCTTTTAGGGTGCTGGTGTCGTTGAGCTGCCTCTGGAGCTCCTCGACCTTGGATTTAGCCTCGCTCAATTGGTCTTCATACAGGCGGCACATCTTCTCTGAAGTGGCCTGCAGACGAGAGATCAAAATGTTAGATTTTTGAGGGATTGATCTCGTTTGGTTCCATGCTACTCAGCGTGTCTATCCTCTTATTTTTGATTTACCTTGCCCTTGGAGAGGTGCTCCACAGTAGAGGCCAGATCATCAACCTCCAGCTTGGCCTCGCTCCTCTCCTTGTCCAGCTTCTGCTTGACCCGCTGCAGGCTGTCGATCTGCTCGCTCAGCTCTGCGATGCTGTCGGCGTGCTTCTTCCGCAAGGTCGCCGTAGTGGCCTCGTGGTGCAGCATGGCTTCCTCTAGGTCTCGCCGCAGCTTCAGGAAGTCCGCCTCTCTCTTCTTGTTGACCTCGATCTGAGCCGAGGTGGCCCCACCAGCCTCCTCCAGGCGCTCGCTCAGCTCTTCCAGCTCACGGGCCACATCGCCACGCTGCTTCTCCACTTTGGCCCTGCAAGCCCGGTCGGCCTCAAGCTCCTCCTCCAGCTCCTCTACACGAGCCTGGAAGAAAAAATAAGTCAGTTATTTTGTCAAAATGATGTTTCATAACTGCTCTATTGGAGGTTGAGACTTGTTCCCACCTGCAGCTCCTTTATCTTCTTCTCGAGCTGATTGACCAAGGCTTGCTCATCTTCTATTCTTGAGCTGATCGCATTCATTTCAAAGTCTTTCCTGGTAGAGAACAGTCATTGTTAATCATTATTTTTTTAATAGCAAGATCATATTTTTCTATGAATATATGTAAGCTCACTTCTTCAGCCTCTCATCAAGTTGTTGCTTGTCATTCTCCAAGTCCATAACCGACTCCAAGGAGAGTTTCAGATCTCCCTCCAGCTTACGTCTGACCCGTTCCAGGTCCATACGCAGCTTCTTCTCTTGTTCCAGTGATCCCTCCAGCTGATTCACAGTAGGAAGGTAAAATATGTTCCATGTCATGTATAGGATGGTAACCACCTGTGCTTTTTTCTTTTTTTTTTGAGGCGAAAAATACACTCACATCATCCACTTGTTGCTCCAGCTTTGCCTTGGCTTTGGTCAGAGAGTTGACTTTGTCTTCCTCTGCCTGCAGGTCATCCAGAGTCTGCTGGTGAGCCTCCTGAAGAGCCTTCTTCTCTTTGGTCAACTTCAGTATGGTTTCATCCATAACTGCCATTTCCTCTATCAGATTCTTCACCTGCAAGCCAGAAGAAGAAAATATACTTGACACTCATGAAAAGAGAAATCCAAAACGCATTTATTACTCCCCCCCCACATACTCCATCTAGTGAATGTGCTGTGGCTCTCTCCGTGGCCTCTTAGCGCCCTCTGGAGGCCACTCATTCCACTTCCAATGTCCATACCTTGTTCTCAGTGGCATGTTTCTCCTTTTCCACTTTAGCCAGAGTGAGCTCCAGATCGTCAATGTCTCTCTTCAGCTCAGCGCACTCGTCCTCTAGCTTGCGCTTCTTGGCGAGCAGGTTGGAGCTCATCTCCTCCTCGTCCTCCAGCCTCTCCATGATTTCTTTCACCTTGGCCTCCAGTACGATCTTCGTTTTGATGAGCAGCTCACAGCGGTCCTCGGCATCCGCAAGATTGTCCTGCTCCTACAGGGGAGAAAGCGTATGCGTTTAGTACATTCCCACGCTACTGTCTGTCTCTCCAAAAGATGAATGTGTGAATACATGAGGACTGCCACTTACTGCCTGCAGCTGTAGAGAGAGGTCGTTCTTCTCTTGGGCCAGGCTGACCTGCCTCTCCTCCAGCTCTTTGCGCTTGACCTCCGATTTATCTAGAGCCTCCTTCAACTTGGACATCTCCTCCTTCAGAGCGGCCAGCTCTTTCTCTGTGGCGGCGCTTTTCAGAAGAGGCTTGATCTTGAAGAAGAGCTTCATCCAGGGCCAGTGCTTGACAGCGTTGAAGGCCCGGATGTTGTACTGGATGATCATCAGAGCCTCACTAAAAACACGGCGGAATAAAGGGATCCGTTGGAAGAGTGAGGGTTTTTATGCCATTCAAATTTTCAGGTGTACTTCTACTCGAGGGGATACTTATGCAAGGGTACATGACAATATTGGGAAGACTTATGATTTGATTTATACGTGGATCCATATATCCACATATGGAATCAGCTGAAACACTTAACTACTTTTCACACACTCTCAATCCAAAAGTTTAACAAGTAGGTGAGTGGAAAGGTCTAACTGTTAAATAAAAGTATTGGATAAATGGTTGCAAATTGCTAAAAATAAATGAAAAAAACAGTTGTAATACTTAGAGAAAAGTCACGGATGAATGTCTCTACTAGTTAGCTAAAAGAACAGCATAAACAATGGTTGTAGTAATTAGCCAACGTAATTGATAAAATGTTTAAATAGTTAGCTAATAGATAAACAGTTAAAAAAAGTTAGCTAAAAGTTTGGATAAATAATGGAAACATGTAGCTTCTGACACTAATAGTACAAATCAAACGTAATTAAATTAAACATTGCCAGTTGCGACAATATCTACTTTTATAATAATGTTAAAATAACTAAACACGTGCACACGTTTCTGACATGACTGGTGGTAGAATGTATGAAGTACTTGAGTTCTCCGCTCTTAAAACCAGCAGAAGGGAAGATCAGATCAAGTTAACAGACGAAGGTCATAAAGGTTCATCCTGGAGTTCCCCGTTTGTTTCTTTAGTTACTTATCTTGGCACTAATCCTGCTGCTATCCGCTCTCTTGTATCTAATCATACACAGAGTGATGCGAAATGAAATCGTACACCTTATGCTGCTTTTGATGTTTCATGACTGTGACCAAACAGGGTTACCAGATTGATTTAGTCTCAGTAGAATGGCGTCTCGCGACCCTAAATATGGACCCAGAGCAGACTGGTCAAGGACTCCCTGTCAGTGTTTAGAGGGTGAGTTTGAGTGAGCGTGCACACGTCGGGGTGGGGGGGGGGGGGGGGGGCTGATTGCATTTTCGGCATGGCTCCATGCCGGGTGCCTCTCAAAGGTGAGCGTCTGTGTTTATTTAGAAACTAAAGTCCTCTGTCCGACGGCCGACTTTAATCCTCTGTCACCCGCCACACATCCCATCAATGCACTCACTTAGAAGTACAGGCGCCGCGGACAAAAGGGGCCAGGGGCCATCGGGCATCCAGAGAGGGGGGCCGGGGGTTGTATTTTTAGGGAAGGCCCGAGCAGCTGCCACTTGACACATGTCGCCACCTGGCTCTGAGGACACCGTCAGCATTGTTTAATTTAGAGAGGCTGGTTGGAGAGAATGGCCGAAGACCTGCGAGAAGGGTCTGTGTTTGTATGTTTGTATGTATGTATGTAAGTGTGTGTGTGTGTGTGTGTGTGTGTGTGTGTGAGAGACATGGACGGGGCCCTTATTACCAGTAAGGCCACACACATGCCTGGTAACCATACAAGGGCAAGCGCACGCCTCAACACACGCTGATAACACTGCCCTTGCATGCCACACATACTGGAGCGAGGGAGTGAACACTAAGGTATAGTGTATCACAAGCTGAAAGGCTCGCGGCTGATTGTGTTGCTATTGAACCTGTTCAGAAGAGCAACTGTTGGGGGATGTTTCTTTTCTTTTATGTACTCATGTCTTCATTTTGCTGTGAAGTATCAAGCTCAAAGGCTTTCCTCTGCCTATGAATACATTTAATATTCATTCAGGACTATAAAAAACAGTCATAGTCAACAAAAGTCTTCTTACGTCATTTCTGAGATCTTTTTCAGCTCCTTCCTCATTAATCTGCCACGAGCGCTGGCCTGAAGCAGCGTCAGGACTTTGGCCAGACGCTCATCCCTCAGTTCTTCGAGGTGACCGAGCAGGCCTGCCTTGAAGAACACCTACATGAAGCCAAGACACCGGGGGATAAAATGAAACGGCGGTTAAAGGTCTCTTTTAAAAAGAAAAAGAAAAGAACACCAAACCAAAAAATAACCGAATCGATCACATACAGTCAGAAATTATTTATTTTCACTTGTTCATTAAAAAGAAAATACCATCACATCATCATCCAATTTGAAATAATTTTCAATTTAGCTTTATTTTGCCACTCACAGCTCTGCTTTACGCAAGCTGCTACTTCCTACCTTTGTGTGTCCAAATCTATACTGGTTGTGGTCGATGTCCAGCGAGGACAGCAGCTTCTCCGCAGCTTTCCTGCTGTCCATGAACTTATCATCCGGGATGGCTTGGGGGTGCAGGATGCGGTAGCTGAAAGGACGAATAAAAGAGTGTTTTAGGACAGATTACTGGGACTCAAAGTCCTTGCCATGATATCCAAAAGTGATCTGAAGATGGTCTGTACCGCTGCTTGAATTCAGCGTAGAGGATGCGGTTGGGAAAGCCTTTCCTGCAGATCCTGATGCCTTCCAGCACACCGTTGCAGCGCAGCTGGTGCAGCACCATGAATGGGTCTATGATCCCTGTGCAGAGCAAGTTTCAAACATGAGCCCAGTCGCATTTGTTTACCTCCGAATGATATGCCGTGATTGTGCTGCTTTGTTTACCTGGAGTCTTGGTCTCATTGGGGATGATGCAGCGAACAAAGTGAGGCTGGGTGCTGCGGAGGTTGGTCATCAGCTTGTTCAGGTTTTCCTGTCGGAAATGAAAAACGCCGCGAATCAAGTTACATGAATAAATAATAATACCTTAACTATTCCAACAAAACAAAAATATCACCATATAAAATGTGTTTATTCTGCAGGACTTTGAGTTCCTCACACGTGAAATCCTCGACGTAAAGGAGAGAGGAGCCAGCACAGACTTAAAGTGATGTTCATGTGATCATTGCCCTAAACATCACTGCAAGTCTTAACTGCCTCCGCCTCAGCTGTCCAACGATGATGCCCGCAATATCTCGCACCACACAAAACATTGGAATAGCAGTAATGGATAGTAAAAGACCATTTTAACTTGTGGTGTCAGTCTCACCTTGTGAAGCTGAGACACGGTCTGGAAAGAGGCTGCCTTCTTCCTCTTCTCCTTGCCGCCGATCTTGTGTTCGGACACTGCGAGTTAATTAGCAGGGTGATTAATTTGACCTCCTTAAGTTGTCCGCTGTATGCTATTGAAATCCTGTTTACTGTACCTGAGTCTGAGGCGACATAGTTCTCGTACAGAGAAGCTAGCAGCTTGTTGGCGGACTTCCGGAAACACGCCACCACCGTCTCGTTGAGTGGGTCTTTATTTTTGTCCAGCCAGCCAATAATGTTATACGGTACCTGTGAAAGCAGCAGGGACATCAATGTTAGTGAATGATGTATGTAAGAATTAACGTTGAAAGACTGTCGCAGGGCTTGAGTGACAACGCACTTACCACTCCGGCATAGTGCCCCAGCTCAAAATGGGCCTCGTACTTGCGCTTCTTGTCCAGCCTTGGCTTTTGGAAATTGGGCGACTTTCCAATGTGATTATCATACATCTTGGCTTTGAAGCTGCTGTCGGTGGCCTTTGGGAACATGCACTCCTCTTCAAGGATGGACATGATGCCCAGTGGCTGGAGAAAGAGCGTTGGAGTGTTACATACGCCTCTCCTTGAAACTTGTTTGTAATTATATTATGGACAAACTGCTTTGTTTACCTTTTCGATGAGGTCAATGCAAGCTTGAAGGTCCAGCCCGAAGTCGATGAAGGTCCAGTCGATGCCCTCCCTCTTGTACTCCTCCTGCTCCAGGATGAACATGTGGTGGTTGAAGAACTGTTGCAGCTTCTCATTTGTGAAGTTGATGCACAGCTGCTCAAAGCTGTTGAGCTGCAATGAAAGAGGAACAGGTGTCCAGAGGGAGCATTAGAAGTTAGAACAGCACGGAGAAACATGCTGCAGTATTGCTAATTCATCACAATAAGACAAGATGAGGCACAAACAGAGCACCTGTTGATATTACACCAAAATATGCTTACTTACTTCAAAGATCTCAAACCCAGCGATGTCCAGGACCCCTATGAAGTACTGCCGAGTCAGGGAGGTGTACAGGGTGCGGTTGATCCGTCCCACGAGCCATTTGAACATGCGGTCGTACGTGGCTTTGGCCAGAGCACCAACGGCGTAGTTAACCTACAGCACCCACACACGCAGGAGCAATACAGCTGTCATTCACATGAATAGCCTCTGTTGCTTGGATACCAGATTCCAGTGTGTGTGGAGTGGCGAGTGTATTGATCGACCAAGGTTTAAGAAGCCGTCCGTCATCGGCACACTCAATGAAGTGAAAATTAACACACTGAATTATTTCTACCCTGTAAAGTACATTTCATACTGCAATTCTGCTTTTAATTGTTTGGTATGTTGTGCCTCATTTTCCACTTCCACTATCACGGAAATATCATCTCATTCATTGTCTTTCAGATTATCTAAATAATGAAAACACAGACGGCAGGCATTGCACCTTCTCACCTGTTCGACATTCTGTCCCTTCACCACGTACTCATTGCCCACCTTCACCCTTGGGTGCAGCAGGCCCTTGATGAGGTCAGCTGAACTGACACCCATCAGGTATGAGGCCTTGTCTGCACCTGGTGACCAAACAGGAAGAAAAAATAAAAAATCACAAACTTGCTTTTAAATCAAATTGTTCTTGTGCCGGATGTCTCGTTACTGGCTCTTACTTTCAGTGCCGTCGGCCTCCGCCTGCTCCTCGCGCTGCTTCAGCTTGAATTTCATGTTGCCAAAGTGCATGATGGCTCCAACTATTTTATAGCAGCCGTACTTCTCGTCGGCCAGGAAGCCGAGGATGTCCATGGCATGCTGTAAAGAAGCCCAAGATCAGTTATCTCCCAACTTCACAAATCTCAATGTGGACATAATGAAAGCTCATACATCGGTGGCCATCAGCTCCTGTCCGTCATCCATGTTCTCCACGGTGGTCACGCCCTGCGAGCAGAGGTGGTAGTCGTACGGGTTGGAGGACACCAGCAGCATGTCTGGAAGAAATGAGTTTACAGGATCGCGTCGCAGTCCTCCCGTAGTATGTCATGAAATATCCAAAGCAGCCAGAATGACTAACCTAACAGTTCAGGTTTCTTCTGTGACATGATCTGGTAGTAGATGTGGTAGCTCCTCTCGCCGGGCTGCTGAAATATCACTCTGGATTTTTCCAGAAGATCTGAAGGACAGAAAGGAGAGAGAGAGCAGCGTGTTCGTCTTCAATATGGAACAAGAAGAGAATCTACAGGATTGACACGATGTTTGACCATTAACTCACATATGTCAATATCAGACGAGGCTAGTTTGCCAGTAGGCCCGAAGTGGATCCTGATGAACTTGCCCTGTGGGTAAAAATATCTTTTAAATGCTCCAGAAATCGGGCAACAAATTATCAAACTAATTTGAATGTACATACAGCATGCTATGTACAGGGGATTGTCCTGGTACTCACGAAACGGGATGAGTTGTCATTTCTTAGCGTTTTGGCATTACCAAACGCCTCCATGGCAGGGTTCGCTTCGATGATCTGATCCTCCAGAGTACCCTGAGTAGGTAAAATGTAGAGATGCCCAGTCATGTTATTTTTGACAATTCGCATTTTATTTTAAATCACTGTTAAACATAATGTTGCTGTGTCATTTCCCCTCCTGCAGCTTAAACTCACCCCTGTTTTAGTGGCAGGACCTTGCTGCAAAAGAATAAGTTGAGAAGCCTGTGAGTTTCATATCGCATAAAGCAAGATTGAATAATGCTTACACAAGCAAAAGGGAAACATCATAAACAACTGGAGAATTAGATAGTGGTTGTTAAAGCTGTGGTGAAAACCAATGGCCACCTTGTTTTATATGATGAGGTGTAGGGAACTCGGGGGAGAAAAAGGTAAGAGAAATGAACACAGAAAAATCAAAACCAAAACTCAAAGCAAAGGGAAAAAAAGCCAAAAAATATGACATGGAAAGGGAAAAATAAAAATAGTTAAAAAATCAATAAAGAGTAAAGTGGCTGGAAAGGGCTTCACAACACATGAGGGTAAAGACATTCGCCATTTTGACAGTGAGGAGAATGTATGGACACGGTTTAAAGGGGATACACGGAAGGATTCCTGGGACCAAAAAATGAAGGCAAAACAAAATACAGCAAAAAAAAAAAAAAAAAAAAAAAAAGAAAAAAGCTGGGAAACAAAAATGTTGCCACATCAGCCTTACTCCTTTTTTGGCAGTTGATTCCCCAATAGCTGCCACAATGGCAAAATACTGAATGACACGTTTCGTGTTGACAGTTTTGCCAGCACCGGATTCTCCGCTATAGGAGTGTGAAAAAATAACAGTGTACATACAACAGGTAAAAACTGGCAAAAGTAGTGTAAATCAAAAATAATTACACTACATGTCACAAAACAGACCAAACCCAAGTGAAGATAGATTTCAGTTAAAGAGAAAAACTTTGGAGAAAAAAAATTAGAAAATGGCTGTGTGTGGAAGGTCTACATGTTATATGGCTGCTTCTACAGTTACAAACTTCTTAATTCTCTCATTTGTGACGAGGCAGAGAAATGTATTCACTTTGACACTTACGTAATGAGCATGGACTGGTTCTCCCGATCTGAGGAAAAGACAATAACACAAGGCTTGTAACATATGTATGACTGTATGACTTTTTTGGTATATGTTTGTGTGTACTGTGTGTTGTTATTATATCATAGTGTGCACTCACTGCGCAGCATATCATTGTATGCATTGTCTGCGATGGAGTAGATGTGCGGCGGATACTCAGAGCGGCGTTTGCCTTTGTAGGCAGTGACCACAGTGGGTGTGTAGACTGGCAGCCATTTGTATGGATTCACCGTCACACAGAAGAGCCCGGAGTAGGTCTGAGGGACACAGGACATGGCACAACATTAACACACCATGATACATCACCGGAAGCCAAAATGGCCAGTACTGTCATTGCTCAAGCTTGCAGTTGTAATTTAATCTGGACAATGATGCCTCTTAGGGGAACATGGAAACATGGGAGAGGGGAAGTACCGTCAGTCCATAACGGGATACTCACATAAATCATCCAGGCAGCGTAACGTTTGCGCAGGTTGTACAGCACAGAAGCCTCGTTGAGGTGCGTCAGCATGGCCATGTCTTCAATCATGTCAAACTTTGGAGGATTCATCTGCTGGATGTCAGACTCCTTCACTGACAGAGTCTAAAGGGATGGACGCAGGCAGACATGAGGAGGGGAACATGGGATCGTGCTGTAGTGTTTTCATTCATTACTGCATAGAGAGCGGGTGATCACTTACCCTCCCATCTTTGGTATCAACAATGACTTTGTCACCGGTGAGCTCCTTGATCTCAATCTCAATGTACGCTTCTTTTTCATCAGGGACCCAGGCTCGCTTCTTACCTAACAGTAGAGCAGACAGAGGAGGATGTTGGAAAGTAGCAAAACGCTCCATAGTACAAAAAATACACCAAATCATCACCTCACTCAAGTGTGTTATTGAAGACAAATTGTTAAACTATATTGATAAAGCACCTTTCAAAAACACATTTACAATAAAATGAATTGTAACATTTTGCTTTGAAAAAAGTTATTAATTTGTTTAATAGGTTAATATAGTTTGTACCTATTTTGCTATGTTGTCTTTAAAAACACTGCAACAAATGAAACTGCAATAACGAACAGGAATCTCACACCATCGCTGAATGTTTGCCTTATTTAAAAACAGATGTATGAATTTATGTTTAAATCAAAAACTGAATTTATTTCTGATATGAATATCTGTTGATTATGTTCCGTTTTCGTTGAACTCTCCTCTTTAGGCCTACCGTCAAAAGCGATGTTGTGCGACGCCAACAGCTCCAGCTCAGACTTGCGTAAAAACGCTGCAGCGTCCCCGAATTCCTTCATGTCAAAGCGCGACATGGTGGCAGCTCCTCGCCGTCCCCAACAACCCGACGCACCAGTGAGATAGACGAGGTGAGGAACTCCTCTGGTAAGAAAAGAAAGCTTTGCATTAGGGTCAGTAGTTCTTTATATGTTAAAGCTGGGTTGTCTTACTTCAGCCCTCAATTTCTAATGAAAACAATACGTGGCCATGAAATCACTACCTGTGCGTAAAGAGCGCAAATCCACTATAAACAAGTGAGAATACAAATATAGAAACCTCTTGCGCGTTAATTGACCCGTGCCAGCAAAGGCAAACAGTTAACCCTATACTGCTTGCCTGAAACTTTTACTCTACAAAACACTTTAAAGGGCAGCCAACCCGTGCGTAAAATGCGTAGAGATCAACCTACCAAACAATAGTTCTCCGCTGACCTCGGGAAGACCACAACGAAATAACAGTTCGGTGAGATGTGCCCTGCTTTATACTGTGTCTCTGAAGGTCACGGTCAGTGGACATTTGTCCGTCATTAGCATATGCCACCTCCTCCGACGCCTATTGGTGCTGAGTGCTTGTCACAATTGACACAAAAGGAAAGCTACGTTTTTGTCATTGCGCTAAACCCAAGCCGGCTATTTTTGTATCACAGTTATTTTATCCACTGTACACACTGCGAGGGAGTAGGAGAGAGAGTTGCATTTGGAGCATCCCTGTTGGGGGGAATTTTTTCACTACATCGACTTTGAAGGGTAGTGCATCATGTGTGTCCACACACAAAAACAAAACCTGGAAATTACATGGAATATTTTAAGGAAAACCACCAAATTATGTGCATGGAATATTAAAAGACATTTTTAAGTAACAATCAGTAGTTTTAGGAACACATCTAGAATTTTCTTTTTCTTTTACTCACCCCTGACCTCCTGATAAACACACTTCCCACTTTATGTGATGCTTATGAGCTCATGTTGGCCTCAAAGTAACAGCCCTGTAGCTTTCGTGTTGTTCAGTGCCAACAGTGATGTTTGCTATTGTGTTTGGCCACAGAGGATGCAACCTTAGAAGAGATTATTTCAGGAGCTGTGCGGCATTAAACATGCTACTATAAATACACAACATTATATTAATAGAGAGAAACATGGCGCGGGGCTCCTAGCAATAAAGAGTCTTGCAATAATTTAAAAGCAATAAACATGAGCGACGATTCATTCAAGATATGTGATGAAAGATCTTCTATTTCGTTTCAGTTTTTCAGATTGCTTCTACGAAGCTGTTGCCAGCAATATGTAGGGCTTTAGCACCTTGGGCCTTTGATGGAAACTATGGAGTATCTTGGAAACTATCCACTGCACGGTGTGTTAAATTGTCACATGTAGCTGCTGTAATTTTGTGTATCAATCAAGCAATCAATCACACTTTATTTATATAGAACAAGTCACATGTCAAATGCCACTCCAATTGCTGAACACGTATACTATGATAAAACTAATGACTACATTAAAGGCCTGGCTAAAAAGTTTTTTTTTTATATATCCACACTCTCTGCTCCCCTGTATCCACTAATTCTGGCATTAGCGCTGCGCCTCTCACACTCTGGCTCCACCAGATCTGACCTTCAGAGCAAGGGGAGAGGTGGGAGCCTGGTATGAGAGCAGGGTGACAGTGCAGCACGGGGGGAGGGAAACGGGACCACGGTTTCTCAGAATAGACAAAGCCAGAGTCCAGCATTCCTGATAGGGAGATTGACTGTTAACTGTTGGCTGCGTCGGATTCTGCAGAACGCCACCTAGATAAGCCGAAGACGGCCGCCTGCTGCCAACCGAGACGCTTTAACTTTTACAAACCCTGAGAAGCGATGGGCCTGCATTTAATGTGGCAGAAAGGGTTCGTTCTAATTTCACACACATTGAGAAACAAGAAAACAAACTCCTAAATGGATGTCTTGACTTGAGGGACGGCCATCTTTGTTGATGCCGTTATCTGTTGCCGTGGCAGACTGAGAGGTGTTTCCGTGATGGCTCAAACTTTCTTGGGCATCAGTTAGATAGAGCGGGCCTGGCTATTCTGGGAAAAGCGGCTCTTCAGAGAAGCAGAGGCTGGTTTATGTACTATGTCACTCGCTGCACCATTTGAAAAGCTGGCATGCTGATAACACACGAGGAGGAGATGAATCTCAAAGTCCCGAGAGTTGCTGGCTTTAAATAAGTCCACATTCTCCGGCACATAAACACACACACACCCACACACACAAACACATAGTGAAATGTATGCAGCCGTTAGTGCAGTCCCCCAGCACATCTCTCTGCACTGCTATACTGCAGCCCGCTGCAACAGCTGACTCCTCCGAGCAACAGCTCTCCTTACGTCCTCAGTGTTCCTCAAAATCATTTAGACCCTAATGTGGCCAGGCCCATTAATGCTCATGTTTTGATTATAAGACATTTGTATAAAATGACCAAACTGGCATCCGGCTGTAGTGTTCAAGCCCAAAAGGCTGGGACGAAGTCCTCAGTTCACTCGGATGGATTGGTTCGCTGACAGTTCGGTGACATGCAAGTGAGGAGCCGACATTTTGGTCACCAAGACTTGATCTGGGGGTCTGTCACAGTTGTTTTAGATCATCATGCACAGAATACCAGCAGGCTTAGGCAGCGGGATGGAGAGAGATTGGGAATTATGACTGCAGTCATTCTCCGCACTGTGCAATCGCACCTCACAGAGTCACACCTTTCTCCATGCTCCATCCATCCATCCATCCATCCATCCACCCAGCCATCTTTTTACCATTCTATCCATCTTTCTATCTTTCTATTCATTCAAAGTGGCTTTATTGGCATGAACGTTTCAGAAAAAACAATGTTGCCAAAGTATCTAAATAAAAAAGTACACAGATGTTAATATGAATATACATATTGGGCAGCAAGATATGCCTTTTCTCCTTCTCCGAGTATATTTCATTTGAATTTGTCATTATTATCATAAAACTCTTTGAAATATGGGATAACAGATTTGAATTTGTCAAAATAAATATTCCTCATATCTATCTATCCGTCTATCCATTTATCAGATTTTTTTTCAAACTCTACTATCAGTGCACATTTTTACAGAAAAAACATCTAGAGAAATATTGCTATAACTTTATACACTGTTCACTCTTTGTCCATATTTTTATACGTTGTCTTGTTCGTCTCTTTTATGAACTCTTTTTCTTTTTTCCCCTTCTGTAAAAAGTGCTGTATAATTTTGCATGTTGACCAGAACAAATATTAAGATCCCTGTTTTGCTCTCTAGCAGTAACCTAAAAATGGACGGTGGAGCAGTGTTTCATTTTGGATCAAAGCATTCATAGAGGGTGGATATTTCTGTAATCGCCTCGTGCCTGCCCACAATACCTTGCAGCAACTGTGTGGGCTCAGGTCTTAGCCCTCGGTTCATCAGAGTGGAGACGGACTGACGCGTGGCACAAACTCTCTAAAGCCCCAATTACTTTTCCACACCCACTCCACCCCCCTGACATCTATCCACACACACACGCGCGCAGTAATAACACACAGCGAAGTTAATCAGTCTTTTAGCGAGCTGTTTGGGGGTTTGATACGTCAGCTATTAGCCTCTGGCTCCAGACAATATCGCGTCTCTCATTGTCCTAAGTTGTGGTCTGGGTCAGTGGGCCCGGCCTGCCCGGCCAGCCCTGCCCTCAGTATGCACGGCAGCCCTCAGCTGTCTTTCTATTTCAGGAGCATGGAGGACATACCATGACCCAGCTGGGGCATCAGAGACAATGGGCATGCTGCCTTATCCAAACACAGGCCCGCAGACAATCTGACGCACTCCAGGATCCCTGTGAGAGCCCCGCTGCAGCCGCCCTCCTGCCCAATAAAGCTGAAGTAAAGGGTTAACAAGGCTGCACAGGCACTGTTACACATCACTCAGGAGCTACACGCTATGATGAGCAATCCATTGCAAGGAGCGATACATTCATTGTGTAATGTGTGATAACAGGCAGTAATGTAGTGAAGAGTAGACACATACTCAGTTCATCCACCATTTTATTTCTAGAATACAGTTTGACAGGTTGATGCAGGTTTTTGTGATCTTTGTAGATAAAGTGAACTTGTGTAATTCACTACAACATGTTATCCTTGTATTGCTAATTATGAATTTATGGAAATGGAAAGAAATAAGATTGATGATGTGGTGAGTTTATCTATTTACCAACACATGCCTGAAACGTTTATACCAATGTTTTCACTGTGGATTTGTACTAACCTTGCTATACAGAACAGTTGAACTCACTCAAAGATGTGTTTTTAATCGCTCGTATTCAGGTTCCAGTGAAATCAGCGTTTCTAAACCGCGGGCCGTGACTTCAGTTGCTTGGCTTTAAATAGACTTGGAAGGGAAACCTGTCGAGCTGCTTGGAAAGACCTTCAGTTAGTGACCTACAGAATCTCACTGTCCGGGTAGACATAGCTTCACCTAATTTACTGTCGGTCCCGTTGGGGGTCTGAGACGACTAGCAATGCAGGTGGCAGGGCTTGCCCTCTGACCGTGATTGCTGTTTAGACAGAGCCGCTGTCACAATGAGAGGCATTTCAGCGAGCTGCGTGGTGGCTCTTTCACAGCTTACACAGGCTCCAAGCCCTCCTATATTTCCTTTATACACACACACGCTTACACCAAAGTGCATGCATACACACAAACACTATCACCACCTCTCGTCACCTGTCGTCTGTGGCAACTGCTTAAACACACAGAGCGAAGCGGCCGACTGGCAGCACATGTGTTACACCATCAGATTGCGAGTACAATTAATTCACGTGGTTGCCAGGCAAGCAGACTGACACAGATCCCTCAGGGGGAATATCAGCTGAAGCAGGCACACGGAACAGAGACCAGTGGTTCGGCTCTCAAACTGTTCTGATTGTGGGAAAATGTATTAGAATTGATGGATATACTCTACATCTCCTTCACTCATCAGAAAGACAGGTCCATTTGTGACAGAACCCCCTAGAAAAAGGCTGCAGAGCATCCAGACTTAAATTGTTTTATTAACAACTTTGCAATGTACAGTTACAGTGTGTCATTGAAGTGTATCAACGACTTCTTAACATTTAACAACTGAAGACTCAAAGGCTTATTATGAAGTTAGAAACTCTTGACCCTTTCTTTAGCAGTCATTTTTCTTTTAAATGTTCTGGAATCTAAATCTCATATTCTGATTAATATCATATTGATATGCCCATAGGGGACATTTATCAAAATTATAATCACACATGAAGGTGTAATTTCAGTAAACTATTTAAATTGAATACTTTGTATTTTAATTTGCACATACTCATATGGGCGTTCTATGACCGTATTAAGATTGAACTGGAAAAGCTGTTTGCCATTTAATTTAAAAGTCGTATCCTGCTGTACACAGTGGACAATATTCAAATGTTAATTTGAATTTTACAATGAAAATGCAATATAAACAGTGTAACCAGATTTTCCATTTATACATGCAATAGTCAAGTCAAAATTAAAATGCAATTTTTTAATAATTTGACAATGAAAACAACATTTGGCATTTCATTTGTAAAGATGTATGCTTGATTTATACTGCTGCAGTTGTGTGCCCATGCACATGTGCGGGCCCCTCACGCTCATGGCAGGCATACATAGTCAGTGGACTGTAGCATGTCATTTCTTTTTGATTTGTAGCCGTGGTTTTGAAATCTTTGATTTATTTGATAGACGTGATTCAAAAGTTCCATATAAATTTTGTCGAAAACAATTCCATGGCTGGAATAGAAATGATGGAAGAGTTGGATGAAGAGGAGCTCCTGTGCCTAGAATTAATATAGGTGTTTTTTAGAAGGCGCATCTCTGCGCAATAAAATGCAATGTAAACCATGTAGCCTAATCTTCCATTTGTGCAAGCATTATTGAAGTTACAAGTAAAGTTACAATGCAATTTTCGAACAATTTGAAGTCTTGTCATCAAGGCAGGTCTTCAATGGTGAAGTCACTTCCTCGCTCAATGACCAAGGTTAACAGCCGGCCAATTGTACTTCACTTCGACCGGCCAACACTGTTCTTCTTGATCGGTAAGTTGCTTTCTACCTCAGTTAACGTCCATATGTTTCAACTGGAGTTCAGACGTTAGCTGAGTATATTACAGTAGGGCCATTGTTGACATTTTGTGTGTATCTGTAGACTCACGCTGAGGCATTACAAGCGAATGTTAAAGTTGGGTCTGTATAAAATGAGTAGCTAGCATGCTAACAACTTAACTTAGCTGGCAAATTAACTTACTTTGACGTTAGCGAAAGGTAACCAAGTTTACTGCTGCTTGCTCACCGATTTACAACGCTAGCGAGAAATGTAATTTCTGTGCAAAAATGTCCGTCCCCTACCAACTTAACTTTCCTGCTCAACATAATATTCAGCCCTTTGCCCAAAGGGGCCCCGTTTCATGGCTATATGCCACTCAGGGGCCGCTAACTTGATAAATGGATTTATTGTGTTGTTTTGATGGTGGTAGGATGTCACCTGCAGCCTTATATTATGGACCACAATGGAAATAAGTCTCAGATTTGATGGTGTCATGCTTGACATTGTTGTAGTGGTGTGTGATTGGCTGTAATGCTCTACTTCTCATAATCAAATAAACCTAGCAAAGTAAATCAAAACTGTGATGTTCATGTGAATGTGGGGGGTCTAAAAAATAAAAATGTTTGGGAATCCTGGTTTAAGGCGCCAACAGCTGACAGATATGAAGGCGTCCTGGGTTTAATTCCAGCCAGGAGCGGCTGCCATGTGGCGTCTCTTCTCTCTTTTAATCTTTTATGGATTCCTCCTTTTTCCCTTCAGCGATTGAGGAAGAAGAAGTTTAATCTATGTGGATTGTTTCTTTGATTTGCGTGAGAACTTCACTAAGATGGCTGGCTCTAGATTTTTCCAGTCGCTTTAGCAGCAGAGAGGGTGTGAGCCTCATTCTCACCTCAAGCTTCCACTGCAGGCCTCCTAGAGAACCTGCCAACATTTAACAGCTAGTCGGAGCTATGTGGGGCCCCAGGATGTTGAGCAGTAAGAAGCTGGAGCAGGAGCAGGTGAAGAGAGTCCTGAGGGAAAGCCCTGTGCTCCTGCTTCCCTCTCCGAGACGTAACTGAAGGATCAGCTTGGCATTCGAAGAAGTGCTACTTCCCGGCAGCAGGCCAGACACTTGGGCAGCTGGCACTGTGTGCGTGTCTCAATCCAACTCTTCTCTCACACGGCATTTAGCGCACAATACGACAGTATGTTAGCAGTCTGTTGTCGTCTCCTAATTGGCGGTATCCGAATAGTGTGAACATCAGAGTTTGGAGTCTTGTGAGGCGTCTTCTTACCTGCGGCTGACCGAACAGAGGTGAAAGACAAACTGAAAGTGCCAAAACACATTGCAGGATTTTTGTTGAGGGTCAAATACATCCTTTTGAGGGAGTGTTACGAGTCCTTTAGTCACTGTATATCAGTATAATTTGAAGCACATTTGCCCTTTTGGTGAAACCGCTGACGAATGCTACCCTCTGCTGCCACAGAGCATTAATCACGGTCCCCAATTCCTCTCAATTGTGCATATTACTTTGTTGCCTCTATAATGACATTAGTTTTGATTTTTCTCAAATTACATCATATTTATTCATGCTAAGGTCGCTACACAAACTGAAATAGAAGAATCTGCATGAACTTTTTAGATTTTTTATGGAAAAGGGAGAAAAGAATGGATAACTCTCACTTGCTTTGCAAGAGGAGAAGTTGCTATTTGTTACAATTGTTATCAGAACAAGAGTCAACACTAGAATAGTGTGTTTTGGCCTTTTGATCCACAATTCCACAGTGGAGGTCTCCATATGACACTGAGGCAGCACAAATGTTATGTCATGATTAAAGAAAAGGTGAATTGATCTTGTGATGACGTCGGTGTGAGACGAGATGATGAAGATCGTTTGGGCCCTCAATGTCCGATAAGTGTTGAAAGTTATGTCTAGTTTTCTCATGTTCAGGATGAATAACTGTTTGTTTTTTTAACCCAGCAAAGAACACAAATGTGTTGTTGAATAAATTAAACTGCTTGTCGTGCCGTATTTGTTCTTTTTCTAGTAGCCATGATGTTTGTTAGATTTCAATAATCTTGTCATTAACACCGGCGAGATGAAGATGCGGCTGAACCATTTATACGCCCGTTGAACCTGATGTTTTGAACTTAATCTCACAGATGGTTTAAAATTCCTCCAGTGACCTTTGACCTAGGGGCCTTTGGGGCTGATGCCAATTACTGTTGTTCATCTGTCCATGAGCTTTGATAAAGAACATTGTTCAACAGTAAATTCTGAAGTTTTACAAGCACATGTCAACTTGTTTTCATTTCATTAACAAGCCAGTCAAACTTGTTATGAATCTGGATGTAATAAGTGGATTCAAAGTTGCATTAGTAAGATATCTGCCTCATTCACACTATTTGTTGTTACTTATGAAATAAATGCTTATTTTATCATAAATATTCAATTATATAACAACATAATTCTTATGCATTATGTCTTTGAAATGTGGACGAAGGGATGTTATCACAGTTGTCTTTGATGAAGCAACTTTGACATGTGATTATTTGAACATCTATTTTAAAATAAGTGAATGCTACCACAGCACAGGCACTCTATCTGATGACATTTTGTATCATTACACTAATCCTCCTCCGTGTCTATTGGTGCAGTGCTACCTCTTCACCAACAGAGAGAGCCATGTTCCTGTATGTGAGCATTGGCCTCAGTTTTGAATCTGTTCACATGTGGTCAGTTCAGTCTGAGAGGAAGCACAAAAGGAACCTTGTGAGTGAACGGCACCTTGCAAGCAGCTGTTTTTATGGCTTTAGTAGAAACAAAAGAAAGTCACGTTTTTTACGAAATAAAACTTACTGTGTATTAGCATATTGTAAGACTGTGTTGGGCTCATGCAAGCCCTGATGCAGTTGCCTTGTATTTACTGGATGGAATAAAGGTAATTCCACCTAACAGTCATTAACATGGTATTTCTCTCTGTTTCTCAATGACAGGAAGGGGCTATCTCATAGGAAGTGGAAGTAGGAGCGTCCCTCTCTCTCACACACACCCCCACGGTCGTCCACTCGCCTTCCCATCCTGTAGCTGTAAGCGGTGTGAGCCAGGAACACCCCCTCTCTGCAGGGCTAGCTGGCTGCTAGTATTTTGGTAATCGTCATCCTCCCTGACCTGCTGGCCCGATCCTGGCGCCAGGAGTCTCCACGCCTCCCCTCCACCTCGCAGAGCCGACTACCCCCGACCCCACGGATAATTCAGACCAGCTGTTGCAAGGTGCCTTGCCTGCTCCCACCCACTACATTCACACTTGGCTCTCCTACAGTTTTGAGTTTGTCTCCTGGAAAGAAAGAAAAAAAGCGCCTGGCTGTGGGCTTTTTTGGAGGCCTCTGTCTTTGCATGGGGTCTCACTGGTGCATGAAATAAATCCAAGTCAATCACAGGCCTGCAACAAATCAGCACTGTATCTGGATTTTTAGATGTTGCAATATGGAAACACACTTTCAGTGAGTAGTCGGGCTGTGGCAGGGAGTCAAATGTTGATATTTGCTTTCCCTGGTCCTCCACGAGTGTCACTGACCTGAATTTCCCTCATTCCTCTAACCGCTCCGTCTTAATGAAGTGGAATTTGTGTCACTGTGAAAGGAGAGTCACGGACAGAATTGAGTGTTGTTTCGATATGCCTCAACAGAGCCATCTCCTCATTGGAGTCACATGAAGAGCATGTGCGTCCTCGATGATCAAGTGATACTGTGTGGGGATTGAGAGTTACTGCCAAGGAATGTTTGACGAGAAAGAAAAAGGACTTGATTTGCCACAGATCATTTTCCTCCTGTGTTGAATTTGTGTGGCAGGAAAGGAAGGGTTTTCAGCGCATATGTGTGCTTCATCTTTTGTATACTTGAGTGTTTTTGGCATTTGAGGGCTCTGTGTAGAGTAAGGTGCCTCTCTGTCTATGGCCTAACCACAGCGGGACTTTGGACTGAGATGGAGGGGAACCCCAAGCTTTGATCCCCCACTCCACAACCTCAGCACTGCTGAGTAACGGCCCACGAGTGAACTGAATACATGTGTGTGTTTGTGTGTGTGAGACAGAGGTTTGGATTGCTTTTTCCACGGTGGTGGCGGTGGTGGTAGTGGTGCGGTTGCCTCATAGAACAGCAGTGGATGGTCGACAGAGGCCTGAGAGAGGGGGGTGGGGGAGTGGTACAAAGAGCTGTTCTGGTGGAACTATGGAGGAAAATAGTTCTGCTGCACTGGGATTTCCTGCCTTTGCCCAGACCCCCCCCCCCCCCCCCCCCCCCCCCCCCCCCCCCCCTCCTGTCTGCCCGCTATGTTCTTGACGCCCTTCAGCAGTGTGGAAACTGCTCAGACAATATTTAGCAGAAGATGGGTGAAGCAATTGATTTAATGAAAAGGACTGCAGTGATCATGGGGTATAATGAGAGATTCAGGGTTGATCCAGACTCAATCAGCAATCAGATTTCCATAATTCCTTTCCCTCCGTTAATCTGCCCCACTATACTGGCGTTATGAATAGTTTTGACAGTGCACAATGTCTCATTCATGTCTTTCACATTGACATGCAATTTGTCTGAACTGTGTTATCTGATCTCTTATCATACACAGCTGGAATACACATTGCTTCGCCCTGACGTCTGTCCCGTGAATGGAGGCATGAGACAGCCACACCGCCGCTGCTTGTGTTAAATGTAGAAAGGACAGGTGCGTCACCATTTGGCTGCCTTCAGACATATCGCACGGGTGTCAAAGAGGAGGTGGATGGGGACGAAGGGTCCGGATTTAATGTTTAAACCAGTCCCCTTCTCTTCCAGGGCTTTGATCTTAGGTGTCAGTGGAGGAGCTATGGGGCATGTGTCACTCATTAGCAGTGTGGTGAGAGTGTGCTGGCTCGCAGCTTTCTTCCTCGTGTGGAGCAGAGTGGAGAGGATGCTGTGAAAATGGCTGCTCATGGGGTGTTCCCACTAATAAACCCCGAAGGTGGCGTCAGGGCTTTGGGGGTGGGGAGCTGAAAAAAAAACACCCCAAAAAAACACCCTGAAGGAAAGCAGTGCAGTTCACTTGAATAACCGCCTATGTGTTGAGCATTGCTTTACTCTGCACACACTTATGCTAAACTGATAGCACAGGAAGTCGAATAGACGATTTCATTGAATGGCCCCGCTGCCAGCACTCACTGTCTTGGGAGAGGAGGGAAATGGAAACCAGATGTCTGAGATCCACCGTGAATATGTCAAAGCTCTCAGACTATGTCAGTTCCTCCATGTCCGATTGGTGGACTGAAACTTTTCTGCACCGTCATCAGTAATGTCTATAATTCTCCCTCCCTGCGGACATCTCATACGCTCTTGGCTGCAGCTACGACCTGGAGACTCCGGGAAAGAAGCTTCACTGTTCCACATTATGTTTTTTTTCTCTGTTCCTTAGGTTTCAGGCCTCACCGCATTCCTCAGATTTCAGGGTAACTTCCCATATCCCAAGGCTCAGTCGGGTGGCAAATCTCTCAGCACTCTTTTGTGGATAGATTGCTTTCTCTTGCTTGAGAAAATAACAAGCTATAGAGTAATGACTTAACAAGCAACAGGATAATGGCTTCAACATGTGCAGGACTGTGCGCATGTGTCTGTGTTCGTGCATAGATTTGGGATTGCGCGAGTGCTTCCTCACTCGCCTGTGTGTGTGTGTGTGTGTCTATTGTTTGGGAACCAACTGTGCAGGATCAAGTGGTTCTCTGTGAGCTCGGAGTTGTTTGAAAGCTGGACCGCTGATGAATTGTCAGCTCTCCCCCAGGTCTGGAGCCGCGGAGGCTTTGGGGAATCAGCAGCCCCCAGTGTGTCACAATGACAGGGACGGTCTGTGGGGTGTCGGTGGGAGTGTCGGGTGTTTCCCATCATAACCAGCTGCTTAGGCCTCCCACACAGAAGAGCACTCCTCACTGTATATGCCTGGGTGTTCACGTCTGTGTGTTTGACTCTGGGGATGTTGGAGACAGTGTGACAGCTGTTGTACTGTATGTGCTGTGTGTACATGAAGCAGATTGTTGGTGTTTACTAGGAGTGTTTTGAGGACATGCATCTGTTCCTGGTGCACACTATCTCCAGTTTTAACCTTCTTTGATCTCCATTGGAACAAATGGGGAGCAGCCGACACCTCCATCTCTCATACTGGTGTGGCTTTAAGAATCTGTGAACTTGTGAGGCTGTTCATGGGAAATGACACCGTTGTGACTCAATTAGCAATCCTCTTCCTGTCAGCGATAGACATGTGTGTGACACATTCAGTCACGGCGTGATCCTGCTTGCCCGAGTAGGTGTTTCTCCTCTTCACACAGAGCTTTTCAAAAAATCAGAAATCTTGAAACCAAAGGAACAAGTGGGGAGAAAATATATTTCCCAGCCCTTTGCCTAATGCTGTTTACACACTGTTACACCATGACATGCCCCGACAGGTGGACACAAATCTAGATTACGTCTTTCATAATAGTTTTGTCAGGGCCTCAGGCAACAGCTCAACGTCCTTTTGCACCTTGTCTGGGAAAATATGCTCAGGTGCGTTCCAATGTGGTAAACAGGTGATATTTCCTCCACTGTCAGGTGGAGAGGAGTCTTAAGTATGGGCTTAACAGGTGGGGATGACTTTCTCTGTTTTCACACATGCTAGCAGCATGGATGGCAGTGTCGGCCTGTTGTTCGGTCGGCCCACCACTCAAATTTCTCAACAGCTATTGGAGGGATTGCCAAAAAATTTGGTCAGACATTCAGTGTGTCCAGATGATGTATCCTACCGACTCTGGTGACCCCTTAGGTTTTTCTAAAGTAAGATGGTGAACATGGTAAACATTATATCTGTTAAACATCGGCATGTTAGCTTTGTCATTGTGAGCATGTTAGCATTCTTAGCATTTAGCTCAAAGCACCAGCAGGCCTACTGTAAGGACAGCGTCACAGAGCGGCTGCCATGGCTGTGCACTGGTGAAGAAGAGTGACACGTTTGGTTGCTTTTGTTTTTTGTTTTTGTTTTTTACAGCAGACGGGCTGCTCCTCTGCTCGCTGAGATGCCACACAAAAATTTGGAAGTAACAACAGTTAAGAAAGCTGGGTCAGGATACTCTCTGAGAATCTCTTGTTTCCTGTCCTAGGGTAGAAGTAGGATTTATTTTCTCCCTCCTTCCCCTCTCCAATCGCACCAGCCCCAGTGTGAGGCAATGCCCAGAAGGACACACAGAGGAAAAGCAGAGAGCTCAGGCGCCAACCATCTCCCCCCCCCCCCCCCCTCACTCGCTATGCTTCTCACTGGCATCGAGTCCGCAGCAACACATGTCTCTGATCAAGTCCAGCCTGCGTCATCAGTTAGTAAACTCCAGGCTCCAGGAAAACCAACAGAGAGCACATTCATAGCCGGCGACCCTGTGACTGAGTGTGTGATTCATTACTCTTTAATATGCACCCTCTACCCCCATCCCCTAACCCACCCAGCCACTTCTCCCATCCAGCCTTGGGGCAACTCCACAGCCTGATCAAATCCATCATTCGGCCCACTTGTGGTGTTACCGCTGTTGGCCTTCTTATTTACCAGATGCAGCGGTTGTGTCTCGGGTGTGTTTGCAGCTCGACAGAGAGGAATTAGCTCTGCATTCTCACATTAACATCAGTACTCTGAACTTTACTGTGTTAAGAGTGCGACGACACTGCAGAAAAAACTCCCACCAAACTAAACTTCTTGACACATCAAAACGCTGGAGAGTAATGAAGTGCTATTGAGCAAGGTGACAGACATTGAGAGGCGCTAATCTTGGTGGAGGCGGCCAAGTAACACACGATGTGAGAGGCGCTGTGGGAGTACAGCTTAAGATAGAATGATAGCTTCAATGCTATCAAAAAGGCACAGTCTTTCTATTCTTATGCACGAAGCATGAGGATGGCTCTGCTTCCATGCCAACAGACGGCTGCCTTGTCCCGCCGATCCCACTGTTAAGGTAATAGTTTACACATAGCTATTCCCAAGTAGCATGGCGATGCGATCACACTGCATTTGGATGTGCTGCTGCTGATAATCAGCTTGTTATCAAGTGACTGTAACGTGTCAGTAGAATGACTCTCAGGTCTACGCGTATTTAGTGTCTAGTAGTCTGTGGTTCATCTGGACCAAGTCATTGACAAGCACAAGGCTGAACCATGGTCTAGATTTAAAGTGGGTGTCTGAAGGATTTTTCCTGGGAGAATTCTTTCCAGGTCTCATGTGTCATGAGTGCAGGATGAGTCCTGTTTATGGGATGCTGACAGCTCCTTCCTGTCTCCCAGGCCATGAGCTCTAACTGCTGCTGCACCGAAGGCCACTCTATAGTTCCTGGCCACCCAACTCCACCCCGAAAAACTTGGAGAAAGAGAGCAGGCATGGGTGGGACAGCTGATGGGGGGAAGGGACATGGCGCTGGTCGTGGCAAAGTGCAGCAGTGGTGGCGGCAGCGGCAGCAGCAGAAACAGCTCTGCAGCTCCTCCACCCTGGCTGCTTTTTTTGGGTAAAGTAGGCCAATGTAAACTCCCACTTCCTGTCGGCCTTGTCTCAGAGGGGGAGAGATGATCCTTCTGTGAAGAGGGAAAGGGCTGCGGCTCTGTAGGGACCGTTTCCACTCACTACACACACACATACACAAATAGAAATACAGTCGAGGAGGCAGTCAAGAGAGTGAGTGGGAGCGAGCGAGAGAGAGAGAGCGAGGAATACACAAACACAGTGGGGTTCAGGAATGTTAAACACATGCTTTATGGCATAAATAGCAGCCACTTTTGGTAAATTACAGTGAGTGCTCTGGCACTGTAAAGCACACAGCAGGAAAACGCTCTCAGATTTCAGATCCAGGCCCTCCACTCTCCCCAAGGAACAAGAAGGGGAGCGTGTTGTGTTTTCCTTTCTCTATAAAAAGGCAGAAATAAGTACAGTAACTTGTGATGCAGCAAAGATTTAAATGTTTTTACTGGCCATATGAGGCTCAGCCGCTTCTGTGGCAACGGTGACCGTCTTAGACTATGAAGAAGAAGGAGAAGAAGGCATGATGTGCTGAAATGTTGATCTGTAGAATATAAAAAATAAAGCAAATTAAAAAGCTGTTCACCTCATTATTCATCATTCACCTCATCATCGTAGCCTAGAAACACGAGGTGATGAGAGAAACTACGTCGATGAAAATCATCCGAAAAAGTCCAAACAACAAGCAAACTTGAGAATAAAGTTTAAATGAGGGACTTGCTTAGATTGTCTTTGCTAGCAAAGCTAACACCCTCACCTCAGGACATACCAGCTGACATCATAGTCCAAAGCTAACCTCCAACAGCTGAGATTTTAATAGCCCTTTTATCCAAGCGCATCCTGGGTAGAAGACGTGAGCGCATCATAGCCAAAGGAACCACAAACAAGGACCCTTACATTATTTCCATATTGGACCGGGTTGGTGTTCGGCCGCAGATGTTTGGGAATCTGGATAAGCAGTTTAGTTTTAAAGTAGTGAGTGTGCGAGGTGAGTCACTGCTACATGCTGCAATGGTCGTCCTGGCTAGTAGCTGTGAGCATATTTCCCTGACTCAGTAGGAAATAAGGAACTGTGCCGTGGAAGAGCTTGCCTCACTCTGTGCTGGCCCACGCAGACAAACTAACTGAATAACTAGTGGCCTGACTTATTGACTGAAAGCAGAGGAGCCATGGGAACCTATAGCTCCGGCCTGTGCAGACTCTGACTCACTGTCTAGGCGGAGGACGAGGAGAACGGTATACTCTCCCTGAGGAGGAAAATAATATACACACACACTGGATATGGCTCACTAGAATTCCACCTTTAGGCCATTTCAAGAGCCGCGGTGAGCACGTATGAACTCATTTTAGATCTTGGGATTGATTGAAAACAGAAGTTGTCTTTCACTCAAGTTCTCTTTTACCGGTACACGCACACACACGCACACATTCACATATCGAGCCGTGTTTGCACAGTGACAAGTAGATGGCAGGTGCAAACTAGAAGCAGGTGCAGTCAGTTGTTCCCTTCCATCACACAGCTGTGCTCACCTGCACATCTGCAATTCAGCCTCACAACAATGGTCAGTTCACTCTCCACACTTAATGTCGAGACGTCGATCAGAAGGCTCCCAGTTAATGATCAAACAGACCTTTTTTATAACCAACGAATCGACTGCGCCCTTTTCTCCACATTGTATCAACGAAGAGATTAAACTGTACAAGTGTGGATTTCCCATGCTAATGCATATGACAGAGCAGGTTTTAATAAACATAAATTACTTTATTGGATGAAAATGTATCAGTTACAACATACAAGAAATAGGAGTGAACAAACAAGCACAGTACAAAATTGAAATAACACATCATCTGCACATTGCACTATAAACACTGCCATAAAATGTTTAGGAAAGGTAAAAATGTATCTTTGTACTGTCCATTGACAGGGTTCTGATCTCATATTAGTTGACCATGTCTCCATGGTGTAAACCTTAAAAATCTTTGGTCCCAGCCTTTTGCATTTCAAACTGTTTGCCGCTATTTTCTACTAATACTGCAATCAATGTTTATTTTAAATCCACAAATACTGAGGTAAAAGAGGCACATTTTTGGTTTAAAAAGTAATACAATTTTAAGGCACAAATTCATTAAGTTACAAAATATGGCTTTGGCTAGTATTATTAACACTGTGGTAACTTTGAGTGCATGGCTTGCATTGAAATCCATGTTGCACGTTGCTGCAAAGTGAAGCTTCTTTGGAAAATAACAGACAGCATGGCTTTTCCTATCTCTGAAAATCATCAGATTAAAGAGATGGTTTGGATGTAGACAAAATAGAGGCTTAAAATGATCCTCACTGGCGAAAAAAGGACGAACTGATGCCATTCTTTCGTGATGACACGCTTCCTCTTTTCTCTTAAGCAAACCAAGGGCAGTGGAAGTCACCTGCTATCAGCCAGCAAGGTCATGGCTGTAGCACCTGTTGGCACCTCGTCTATCTACACCACAGTACCAGGGACAGCTGTGTGTGCATTTGCTTTTGTGTGTGTGTGTGTGTGTGTGTGTCTGTGTGTGTTTTGAGGCACGCTGAGAGATTTATTCCACCCACGCACCCCTACCTCTCAGCAGCTGTGTCTAGGCTATGATCCTGAGCTGGCCGGCACCAGGACGGAGACAGGAAAGAACACCTCTTACCCCAATGAGTTCACTACATAGTTGGTCTTTGGAATGGGCACAATAGCAACAACGGGCGTAGATATCAAGAGAGTGTCGGCATTTCTCAGTTCAGATTTGGTCCGGCCTCGAGACCAATAGATTGGAAGAAAAGAAATTCTGCACCTCGGATGTTTTTTTTTTCAAAGAAGCTAAACGGCTTGTAAAGTCAGATCCATAATGTGGCTTGATTCCCTCCGGGTCTCTTGAAGAAGGCCACTTCATGCTCTTTGTGGCCCAACAGGTCGTCAACAAGCCAGCTGGGCTTGTGCAGACCCCCCTATCCGCGGCCACTAGCCCTCCACTGCCCTGAGCTCGGACTTGGTACCGTCTGTCTCTCTCTCTCTCTGCTGGGTTTCACACCGCGGAGGAGCAGCACCCGGAGGAGCTGTGTTTCTGCAGCAGCGACATGCGGCTGAAGGTGCGAGAGCAGACGCCACACTGGTACTTCTTCACTTCGGCATGGGTCTGCAGATGAGCTCGCAGGTTGGAGCGGTCAGCGAAGGCCCGGTTGCAGTGGGTGCAGGAGAACGGGCGCTCACCTGGACAGAGAAAGAAGGGAGCAAAAACACACGTCATATAACTTGACTGGCTCAACAGTTAGCATCTCTGAGTTCACAAGAGCCTCCCATTAACACCTCACACACACACATTCTGAAGATAATGAAGAATCACATGGTGGGCTGGAGGGGTCAGAGCCTGACTGCATTAGCATGATTCAATCAGAGCCAAATGAGATTAGCACGCTAACAAGTTGCTGCAGGTACAAAGTGCTCTGTGATAGCAGAGCCTTCAGGCATTCTTTAAACCTTTTGTCACCCCCGTGTCCCCAATCTGCTGTCTTCCCCAGCAGCCGTGATAAGATAATTAGCTGACGAGTCATTGTTGCTGGGACATTAAACACAATGAGGAATCAATGAGTGCAGGGTCTACAGAGGGCTTCCCTATGGGATAGCCTGTCTGCTGATCAAGTGTTGAGCTCATCAAACTGATTGTCATGGATATCCTGCACCCATACATCACAGCTCAACTGATGAAGACAATGTCAGCCGCTCAAATGTAGATTTACAGCTTTACGGCAACACTTAGGCTGATTTCTGCGCTCGTGAATTAGCAATAAAGTGGGAATCAAGCAGATGGGGGGGGGGGGGTGTCTTGTTATGTTGCAGACATGGGTCTAACCTGTGTGTGTGCGGATGTGGCCGCGCAGCAGCCACGGCCTGGAGAAAGCCTTTCCGCATGTGGTGCACACGCAGGGCAGGGTGTGTGAGCGGATGTGCATCTTCAGAGCCCCGAGGCTGGTGTACTCTTTGGGGCAGTGTTTGCAGAGGAAGGCTGGCCTGGCTACCGTGACGGGGGCCTCCCTCTCCTCCTCCTCCTCGGGGGGACTGATGTGAGGGATGACGCCGGTGCATTTCATCCGCTGGCGAGGGGCGTACGTGTGTACAGGTTCGGGGCTGGGGGGGTCTGAGGTGCGTCCTTCATCCTCCTCTCCACAGCTGCTGGCGCTGCTGCTGAGGCTGGAAGGGGAGCTGAGGTCCAGGGGGCCCGGGGTGGTGGAGGGCTCTGTTTTAGAGGTGGGCAGGTAGAGGGCGGGCAGGATGCTCAGGTCCCACACCAGACCTGTTGTGAAACAGGTGGCAATGGAGGTGTTGACCCCTGAGCAGAGCTCAGCAAGTGGATACCTCTCCAGTGACATGTCTGAGGGAGAAGGATGAGGATGGTTCAAGCTTACAGACAGTACACAACAAGTTCAATGCTATTTAATGGAAATATAGAACAGACAAATTCACCATTTGAAATGTGTCTTATCAACTTTCATCAACTACACCTATACTGTCTGTACTGGTTGAAAGGATTTATTCGTGTTTTTCTCAGCATTTACTGAGCATAAAGCTGGAGCCATAGGGAGGTTTCATGGGCCGTTTCCTCCCACGTATTCACAAGGACTTGTAACATGAATGGAGCTCTGTCTGGTTGCAGAAAGGGGGGAAAGTGCATCTAACGGGCCCCGACTTGTAGTCGAACCAGGCACACAAAGCTAAAGACAGTGATTTTATCCAGAATGTAGGTACATTTAACTAAGCTAAACTGGCAACTACACTACAGACAAAATGTGCAATAGTTAGTGGTGTTAACACTTGCGCTTTAATAATTAACACAAAATAAAGAATAAAGAAAAAAAGATTCACAACTCACCATTCTGACATTCCAGTTCACTGTAGTTTGGCTTTTGTTTCGCGAAGTACTGTTTGACCAAGAAAGATCGAGGCATTGTCCCTGTGAGAGTTAAACTGTGCGTAAAAGTATCCTGTGGTCACGACGCACAGTTTCTACAAGAATAAAAAAAAGTAAATCAAATCTTGGTCCTCGGATCCACAGGAAACAGAAAAAAATATATCTTCCTATAGTCCACAAGTTAGAGAGGACTTGAGCAGACAAGTGTGTGTGTGTGTGTGTGTGTGTGTGCAGCTTTCATGCAGAATGACTAAATACTGGCCTCTGTTCTGAAATACTCTGACACGGGCGGTAGGGGTGTGCTCGCCCCGAGGGCCCTCCCCAACCTCCCATATCACTGCTCAAGTGCGCAGGATGAAGCCTACATGCTCGCGCACTCTACAACAACAAAAACACGAGCCTCTTTGCGTCCACTCGCGTAAACCCATTGCTGTTGACCAGCAGACCAGAAACGGTGAAAGACCGGGAGCAAATTGTTGTAATTACGTTGTGTAAGTGACCGCTTGTGCAGATATTTAGAGACCCGATGAACAGCAATTGGACAGCTCTATTGCACTACAGCTCCTAGTATGAATACTGCTGCAAGGACTTACTTCTGTTTTTAATGTGTGCTTAAAAACATCAAACTGTCCACTGCAACCAAGACAGGTCGATAGTCCACCACAGTGCATAGATAAACACAGACACGTTAAAGCCTAAAAGATATTATTCATTTTAAAGACCAGTTCACCTCGCATGCATGTCTTTGTATAACTTTGGTCCTCGCACTCAGTCACCACTGTTTCCTTCTTTAGGGGGATTTAGAGGCGCGGTCTAAACATTAAAACATAGTGAATGTGGAACACTATTTCTACTAAATTGTAGTTTTCATGACATTGTTGTGATGAAAATAAGAATCAATATTTCGTGGAGGGTAAGTCATCAGACCTGCCACATGTTATCTAATAGAATACGATAAAAAAAAAGCTACACTTTAATACACATGCCGTCTCAGCCTTCTAACAAAGGTAGAGTAACTGCACCACCTTCTGGAAGAAAGTGTCATATCACAACCTGGCCGAGGCTGATGACCACCGGGTGGCGCTGTTACAGAGGTTTTCCAATCAATCAGAGCATCGATCCAGGTGATCTCAAGTGATGGGTATCCAAAGCTGTGTCACCTGTGTGAAATGAAGGTTTTTTTTAACCAAACCACTGTGACTCTGTCTCATATGCCTTCTCATGTTTGACGTTTTGAGACAGCTACAGTGAAAGTTGTTGGGGTGTTTATGTCCCACTGACCAGACTTTGACCTCATCTTCACTAAAGCATTGAAAAGTGGGCAACTGAACTGCAGTATACTGTGGAGATTAATTATTTATAATAGTCAAACAAGACATTTAAGAAGGATTAGAAATATCACAGCAACAATAAAATCGTGTTGTACGGGATGCTATGGCAGATGAACAGGACTAATAAGACATTGTAGTAGCCTATGTACATAAACACTGCCACTGTGTTCTGCAAGTACCCGACAGGAATACCATATATTTTAGCAGTGTGGAAAAAAGCCTTGTTTATCAGATCACTGGCCATTTGTACAGGGTACAACATCAAACCCATTGTCACAATATAAATCCATATTCAACTGACACCCTTTCTATTTCAATAAAACAATACAAATCAGAAATGAATCCAGCTAGTCTTCCTACAAAGATCCCATCATAAATAGAATTAGAATTGGTATTAGGTTGATGCTGTACAGTGGCTCTGTGATATTCACTATGGTCTTATCACTAAAAAATTAAGGTGTATTTTTCTTGCCGTTATGTTTTTTTTATGGAGTTTTCTTGTCTTGTGTCTACATGCTTAACTCAAAAAAAATAGTTTATATAGCATCACTAATACGAACTGAAGTACTCCGAGTTAGATCTCAAGTTCTAACAGCAGGCCTGGCACCACGGGACATCAAGTGAGGATGAAGGAGGCGGTCTCCATCACCAGAGGGATACAAAGAGTCACCACTGTCGCGTGTTTGTGCTGCCCTGTAGATACAGCACAATAATACACTCTCAGCTGATCTGAGAGACACACACACGCGCCCCATGCATATGACCACATCTTATCAAGACACCTTTTCCCCTTGAAGTTGTTTAATTTGAGTGATTTTAAAGTGGTCAAACCATTAAAATTCTTGTTATGCATCCACTGACCAAACAGCCAAATAATAAGAAATAATTTATTGTTGGTACCATTGCTGTGGATTGTTTAGCAATGGTGAACTTTAGACAGCTTGGACAAAGGGGTAAAAAAGTGGACATAAAGAAAGCAAAGACGGTTACAATAAATGTCAAATCAACGTGCATGCGCAGTACGTCGTGGTCTCTGATTGGTGGGTTGCTCGTGGTGGGCGGGGACACAGGGTGGGTCTCCTGTCTGTGATCGGTTGAATATTTGAAATACAGAACAAGTCTTCTTGTTAGACTGTGACACTTACAGGATTTAATTGGCAAAAATAAATAAATAAGGAAACCGGTGAACATTTGCAAATTGACACGATGCTTTGCGACTGAAACGAACTTAACGGTAGGTAAGGACACCGCAACGCTGCAATTCACTTACAGAGATTCATGACTGCATACGTGGTTAGACAATACATCGACTACCCAATAACATGTTGCTGACATTGGAGACATATTTTGTTCGATTATCCCAACATAAGATTTGACGTATACTGCAGGCTGTCATTGGTTGTCTCGGTTTAGTTTGGTTGCAGCCGTTTGAAGCATAGCGTCATATTACTGCAAACCACTGAGGACTCTGTGACCCAAAGACATGAAACAAAAGTTTAAAAATGGATTTCTACCTAATTCAGTGAGTGAGACATGTTTGATTCATCGGAGACTTGATCCCTGTGGCTGCAGTAGTGTTCGTAATCCTGTTATTTCTCTCATTATGTCTGTGATGTGTACGTCATTGCATAACCGGAAGTGGGAAATGCAACACAATAGCATCATAACAACGTTGCAGAAAATGTCAATTATTAATTAAGTGCAATGGCTCAACATGGAGCCACCTCAGTCCATTTAAAGGTGCAGGCCAGGCTTCGCACTGACAAGATGTTTGATAAAAGGAGCCCCTCCCCCATATATGTAGAGACAGATGGACCCTAACAATGATGTTCTGGGGGAGTGGGCATCATTATTCAAATCACTGTATCATAAAGAAATGTAATTGGACATCCTGGTCAGCTGACCCAGATTGCTTGAATTTTGAAAAATAATAATGGAGGATGAGCCCCTTTGCATCACTCCCAAACAGTCAAAGAGGGATTAGCAGGACTGAAGGTAGCAATGATGCATGTGACTCTATGAGCAGTATTTGTCTTGTCTTTAGCAGATAAAGACTCTTTCTGCTGAACAAAGAAGGGAGGAAGACGGTATCAGCAGCAAGTTCAGACTAACACCTCGAGGGAAGACGGAGAGAAAATAGCAATGTTCAAAACGATCACCCGTCTGCTTTTTGGGGGAGAAGAGGAGACCCCTAAAGATGTCAAGTCCGGTGAAGCGGTGGAAGAAGGGTGGCTTGTTGTGAGTCGTCAAGGTCAGTCATGGAGCATGTCATTCTTTCATTTT
>NW_022280031.1:14094603-14126765 GCF_004355925.1 Anarrhichthys ocellatus
TATATATATATATATAATCACTATGCAGTGTTTCTTCTGGACAAAGTAGGGCATCTGCAGTATGGTTGAAATCATTACAATAATAGCAAGGATGTATTGATTTTCATGAATCATAAACTGGTATTATATGCCGAATCATCCCACATGAACATATTGCTGTGCATGATGAGGACCTTTTTAAGCTAATAATGACAATTAAAGAGATATTTCTTAACATTCATATGTAATGTTGGAGGATTCTTTTTTTCCCCTCAATGTTTCCCCTGTTATTTGTTTTGGTCGTGGTCTCCACAGAAGCAGGTTCAGCAGAGAACCAGGGTGCAGAGCTGACGGACACCCAGTCATCAAACCCTGCTCTCCAAGGAGAGACTGTTGCAAACGTGCAAAGTGACATCAGGTGAGGGAACACGAGGAATCCTTTCAAGAAATCATTACTATATTATCTTTAAGGGGGAAATGAACACACAGCTTTATTCCAATTCCTTTTAAATGCATATTGGCGAGCACCAACTTGTTCAGGTTGTTAGACACTTAACCCCAAAAATTGCTCCCGTAGCTGTGCCTACGGTGTAGAAATGTGATAGAATCTGAATTGTAAGTTGCTTTGGATAAAAGCATCTGCTAAATGACTGTAATGTAATGTAATGTAATGTAGACTCACACACTTGCTTGTGTTTCTCTCCAGTGTTTTAGATCCAGAGCCCACAGTTCGAAGCAGCAGCAGCAGCAGCAGTCAAGCCATCACAGGCTCTGTTTCTCAGCCGAAAGCTGTGTTAGAAGTGACACAGTTAACCTGCATCCAGAAGGCTAAAACCTGGACAGACCCACACCACATGTCTCGTAACGCCATTCAGCGCCAAAACCGCGTTCGCCAAGGAGTCCAGCATCACTCCTTCCACCTCCAGCAGCCAGGACATCGCAACCTCAGCCACTGAGGCTCTGGTTGTAAAACTGCAAATGTTAAGCGTGAAATAATTAAGACGCATTGCACTTCACACTCCAATACACACACATTTTTGTCTTGTGCACATTTAAGCTATACATCTGATCTAGATGTAACCCATCACAACAACATGACAACAGGCAGCGACATTATATATAAATATATACTCGTACTGTATAAGAATGTTGAAATGAAGATGTTCACCTCATGAAATGAGATGCACTATGTTTTCATGTTTGTGTGCATGTGGATGAGTGCATCCTTTGCAAAATGTATCTTCTAGCATTTTGGACATTTTCTTTGCGTATCGATGTGCATTTATTTAGCTTTGTGTAATTGGTGAAAATCTTTTTTTATACGGCAATAAAAATGTTGACTTTGCAGCTTGTGCTTTTATTTTATTTTTGTCAAATTTTCAAATGTCCAAATGGCAGTGAACTGCTGACAATTTGACGGATGCAAATGTTGAGATCTCATTGGTTGGGGGGTAATTGCACCTGCTGTGTTTGATTACATGGTTAGCTAAGGGAGGGGTGCAGTTTATGGACTTTTACAATCAGGAGGCCTGTGAAGAACTGTGTTCGTGAATTGACTTAGTCTGTGTGTGAGTACAATGAAAATGGAAGTTTCTCCTGAAACAAAACTTAACAAGCAGTTAATATTCAGTTACAATAGTTTTGCTGGTTCATCGGAATTGGCTGATGGCTCAAGTGACTTCACCTGTGACTTGAATAAAAATGGTGAGAGGGTATAAATGTAGCAGAAATGGTTTACAATCCTAGCTATCGGCACACAACATGCTGCTGTATTACTCTCCCACTGACTTACACCTGGCATGATGCTAATTTGCAGCACTGTGTGTAAATCACCTGATTAGATGTCAAGGGAGAAAACATGCAGGGATTGAGCACCTGGGCTGAAATTATTAAATGGCTTGCAAACCCAAAATATTTCTACTGTGGTAAAGGTTTGAATATTGTTTCGTTGCTGCTGCCACAGACCTCAGCCATCTCCCAAAGGACGTCCCTCTGAAACAGCTGGCCTCTGGTAGCCCAAATGTGTTGGACTGTAGCCTGTCCGACCTCAAAGAGACAGACAAGGACCGCTCCAGTCAGGACACAGCCATTTGCGTCTATGCTGTATCTATCACCTTTGCCATTGGAGTCACCTTTGCTTTGATCCTGCATATTTATCTGGGTGTAAGCTTGGTATGTAGTGTAATATAACATGTAACTATTACCACAATTGCATTATTTATCCTCATGACAGTTTACTTCTCAGGTGTTTGTGAAAGGTGTGGTGGTTTCGGATCGCGAGCGCTGCACTGCACTCGGCCAGACGGTCCTTCGTGATCGTGGATCCAGTGTGGATGCAGCCATCACTGCCACCCTGTGTTTGGGTGTTGTGCATCCACATGTGTCAGGTGTTGGTGGGTACGTGACTGACTTAATGCTGATACGCTCAGTGTGAAATACACATGGACGCTTCTGGTCTCAAATTCATCCTTTGCTCATTCTCTTTCTGTAGAGGTGGGCTGATGCTGGTTCATGACATCCAAAGGAATGAAACCAGGGTGATTAATTTTCAGGGAACTGCACCGACAGCACTTAAAGAGGAGATGCTGCAAAGTGTTTCTGAACTAAAGGTAATGTAGAGGTGTGTGTGTGGGGGGGATCGATCACTTTATTTAACATGTATAATTTATTTCATCCTTTTAGGCAGGTCTGCAAGTGGGTGTGCCAGGTCTGCTCAGGGGGTTACAACATGCTCACAGCTTGTATGGGAGGTAAAAGAGTTGAGACAGAGTGAAAATGAGTTTGTGTTTAGCTTTCATCCTTAAATCGGATATCTTACCACAAAATCACTGCAGGCTATCATGGGAGGATGTGGTCACCAGAGCCGCAGCTGTTGCCAAAGAAGGTTTCAATGTATCTCTCAGTCTTGGTGAGTCAAACCATCCCTCTTTACATTTCCTCACTTAACCACATTACTCGCAATATAACGTAGTGGTGTGTTCTGAGAAACGAAAACACCAGCATGTGACTCATTTGTGTAATTCTACAGCTGAGGCCATTTTAAAGGTAAAAGGTGAGCGGCTGTCGCAACGTTTCAGGGACACGTTCATGCCAGGTGGCCGAGCTCTGATTCCTGGTTCGTTTCTGAGGTCGTCCAGTCTGGCTGGAGTCCTCGAGGCTGGTCTGCCAAACTTCTATGATGGGAACTTCTCACGAGAGCTGGAGGATGAGGTGAAAGACGTCCAGACATCAAATAGGTTCCTGTTTTGTGGGCAAAGTTGGAGTGAAATTTGCTTTTAATCTTTTAGCGACTGCTATTATTCCAGTGTCAGTGATGCTGTGTTTTCATTCAAAGGTGCGAAGAAATGGAGGAGTCCTGAGCAGAGAAGACATCAGTAACTACAGTGTACAAGTAGAGCAGCCAGTGGAAGGCCTGTACAATGGTAAAGACCAGACTTTCTTCAACAATAGACTGCATAAACATGTATGCATTCTTAATACCTTCATCTATATTTTGTTAATCTTGTCTTAGAATTTATTATCCAAGTTCCTCCTCCCCCCTCTACTGGTGCAGCGTTGATATCGGCGCTCAACCTTTTGGAGGGCCTCCAGCTCAATGGGAACAATAACACAGGAAATCAAACGCAACACTGGATTGCCGAGGTACTGGAATGCAAACCTTGCATGTTTTTCACAATTGCGGCCTGGCTGAAATGGTAGATCTCCTACATAGGAATTGTTTATTTCTCCCTATTAAGGCTCTGAAAGGAGCTTTGGCTATAGCCAGTGGTTTGGGTGACCCTTCCTCTAACTCTTCAGTGACTGAGCGGCTCTCTGACATGCTGAGGTGAACTACATATAGGAGTCACACTTGCAAATAGTGCGGCAAATAAAGATTTATTTTCATTATTGATTAATCAGACTTTTTTCCTGATTCTTTTGTCTATGAAATGTGAGAAAGTAGGAACATTAACCCTAACATATAGTACGACAGGTATCATTTTCTCTCTGCTCTTGCCAAAGTATGAGTCAAGCTGAAATGCTTCGCCAGAGGATCAATTCCTCCCATACCTCTCCACCTGAGTACCACTCCTTACGGACAGAGCCGATGGCTGGGCAAGTAGTAGTCGTGGGGCCAGATGGACTCATCGTGTCAATTGCGAGGTGAAGGTGTGAGATCTACAGGATATGTGTGGAATGTGCTGCTGGGTGCACTGACATTCTTTTATCTTATCTTTTTTGTCTGTATGATCTCAGTTCCTTGAGCACGCCATTCGGGAGCAGAATCATGACTGGGTCGGGTGTCATTCTCAACAGCCTCATCCTTGACTTCTCCTGGCCAATCAAAACCTCAGGGCGACGCTTAACCAATCAGGTACCATTAGAAATCGCACCATTTCACAAAGTATTTTTCTTTTAGGTAAGGCTCACTGTTATCCATTTGTGCTATAGAATAACAGAGTCCAGCCGGGAAAGAGGCCCCAAACATCTCTCATGCCCACAATAGTGGTGCCAGCGCAGCATAAATGTGGGATCTACATGGCACTAAGCGGTTCAGGTGGACAACAGGGTCTGAGTGTGATCACCCAGGTTTGACCACTTTACATCATAAAGGTTTGGATTCTGATTTAATGGAAGAAGTTATGATTTTTAAAACATTTACAAATTTTGACTTTCTGTGTGCTTTAGGTGTTGATCAGTGCACTGTCCTTCCACAAAGAGAAAAATGAAAGCCTCTCCCCAAAAGGACTCCTCCCTAATCGTCAGCCAAACAGACGTCTTGTTGACCGTAAGTTGACCTTTTCCCTTATTGACATCATTTTTTTCATAGTAATTTCCTACTTTCCTAACTCTTCATCATCAGCTGAGTTTCCAGAGGAGAGGGTGCGGTTTGAAAAGGGCCGCACAGTAACGAGAGTGAAGACGAACTCTGTTGTCCAGGGGATCCTGAGGAACAAAGACATCATTACTGCCATAACGCCTCAATTATCTGATCTTTTGTTACAGTTCTCATGAACTTTTTATTGTGAAAAATCTTCCAAGAGCATGTTATGGTAGCATCTGGATGAGCTAATGTTCCACTGCATGATGTAAGTTTATAGTTGTTCTGTGCTTGATACTCTCATGTTATTGTGATCCCCAGCCAGCAGAGGGCAGTCATCCAACATGTACTTTCTATTAGGGCAAATTTGTCTATCCATAAGAAATGTCTTCAAAACCGATTAAAGGAATATCGCCATCATACTTGAGCTCCAAGCTGATGTGTCGTGATGGATTTGCGAATGCTGGATAACAGGCGAAGGTTTTATGCAGGTTGAGGTCACATGGCCACGCATGCATGCTGAAAATTAGGGCTGTTATGCAAAGCTGATGTGCCTTCAAGATACTGTCTGTCCACCATACCATTTGTGTTGCCGTGTAGGACGTGCAGCTATGTCATGTGTTAAGCCTGCACGCAGACAAACGTATGTCACTCTAAACGTTGCTTTCAATCAATCGTTTACTGTAGACATTTTTTCTTATCTGTTGACTCTGTTTCTTTGTAATATTCCAACGCATCTTATAGAATCTGTGGCCTCCAATGTGTTTTTTTTAAAAATGACAATGAAAATCAAGACTTGTCATACAAGTTTATTCTGATAAATTAAGCTGATAAATTTAGGCTTATGTCAGATCATAAACTGTGCAGTTTATGTCAGAAAGCACTAGAAGACGAGTCAAAGGTCATGAGATCTCAAAATGCTTCACGACAGTCTCAGTAAATCAATGCTATAACTGAGAGCTATATGCATTTCCCTTTCAGGTTCCTCTGACCACTTGCTGCACACCGTTTGAGTTTACTGGAGGCTATCTGTGCGATAACTGTCCCCAGCGGTCATACGGATGGGCAGTTGTATGTGAAATTAGCAGCCACTCTTAGTTCAAACATATAGTCAACAATATCATCCCTTTTTCTTATCTAATTTAGTCATGCATCTCGTTGCGAGATTTTCAGGGCGGAGAAGTTGGGAGCTGCCAAGTGGGCGTTGTCTGTCAGATGCAGGTCAGTACTTAAGCGCCCGCAGGTTATTTCATCTACTTTCATCAACAAAGCAAGAGGAAGAGATGCTCTCACCTGCTTTTGTTGGCAATTAATTCATGCTTCGCGGAGTAATTTCCCTCGACAAATAAAAACGGTAAGTAAGCCAGCGGTTTGTACTTTCCCAAAGGCTAAACTGACTCTCTAATGACTCTCTAATGATGATTAGAAATGTGCAACGTTGCAGAGCAAGTTGGTTTAACTTAAATTTTTATCGTGCATCTAAGTTTCCATATTCAAGCTCGCTCTTAGAGGGACGTGTTTGAATTGTATTAATCATATTGTAATAAGTATATACTTATAAGTATATAAGTATATACTTATTACAATTGTAGGCGAACTGCTAAATTAATCGTGAGTAGCCTACTGTTTAACAGTTTTAATCGTTTTAACAGTTTAAAACTGTTTAACAGTTTTAATTCGTCTGTAATAAAGTTTCTCCCCACTTCGTAAGCTTTTTAAAGTGTCGCTATGAGCCATTAGATAGATGTATACTAATGTGCCGCTGTTGTATTCCTACAGCTTAACGGCTTCTGTAAAGCCCATTTACCTGCTTCAAAGCCGTTTAACAGACTACACTGTAGTGGAAACATGGAGCCCAAAGCCGTTGTTCTGAAGGAGAAGTTTTTCATCGTGATACGCGGGAAGTCGAGGAAAGGCTTCTGTCGAGGATGCATCGGCCGCGTGGAGGCGGAGCTGCAGCGCGGAGAGCTGACGGGGCTGCTGTACGGCGGCGGCGGAGGCGGCACCGCGGGGAGCCCCAAGAGCGGAGGTGTGAGGAGGGAGGACACGTACCCTCTGACCCGACACCAGGCGCAGCTGCTGCTCTTCGTTTCCCCCGCGAGCAAACGCCTGGAGCTGCTGTGCAACCCGCAGCTGTTCTCGGCGATCTGCGAGCTGTCTCAGGACGACCTGGTGGTGGTGAAGCACAAGAGGGGACACCTGCCGGGGCTGATGAAGAACCTGATGGAAATTGGGAGGAAGGAGAACAAAGACGACCTGCACATGCTCGGCTTTGAAGTGGAGTTTGTGGTGGGTGAAGTTGTTCGTCTGATTTTGTTGAGTGTTTATCTGTGTTCAATACACAAGAGTGTTGAGTTTCTGTTTTTCTTTGTCTCTCCTCTATAGGACAGTGATCACAATCTGTCATCTAAGAAACCTGCACCCCTTCCCCTGTTCAGTGCAGCAGACATCGTCCAGGTGGTCCCATCTTACGCCGTTCCCAATGGTCTGCAATGGAAAGACGGCCAATGTGAGGGTAAGTAAAGTGGAGAAAGTCGCAGCTTCCCTGACTCCTTCAACGTCAACATTTGCCACTTCTTCCCCACAAGATCAAAATATATCCCTTTGGTTTAGGATAATGAATCGAACCCTTTTCTTTTTTTTTTCTTTTTTTTTTTTTAAATTGCTCCATTCAGATAATTAAATCCTTCTATTGAAAGATATCCAGGAAGCATGTGACTCCACAGGGGGTGCAAAAGAAGCGGTACCAGTACACAACTGGAATAACTGGTCCTGTTGCTGTGATATGTGAAACCGCAGATTCATCACATGGTCTGGAGGTTTGGCACATAGTGAACTCTCAGCTGTCTGCATACCTCGTATGTAGTAGACCTGTGCGGTGTTAGCCTGAGGTCAATCTGATGAGGCAGCATGTGACGAGTCTAAAAAAAAAACGACGTCTCGTTATTTCTAACCGTTCGGCTTCCGTACCTCTCCACAGGTTTAAACAGAAAAGGGGTGACGCGCATCAATTCCATGCCGAATATAGGATCTCATGCACGACACGTCAGGGAGAACCGCACGGAGCAGGGTGTCATTCAGAGCCAACCTTCGAGCACGTCTCATGTGTCTCTGGAGGTGGGCTCCATGGTGGAGGTGGTGTCCAACTCGGGTGTCACAGTGTACGGGGTCATCCAGTGGTTGGGGGTGCCAGAAGGGAAGACCAACAAATGGGCTGGGATTGAATTGGTGAGTGACTTAAAATGTTGCAGAGTTGTGTTTTTCTTTCAGCATCTCCCTGATTTTTTTTATTTTTTAAATTTTTTTTCATTGTTTCAGGACTATGACGTGAACGGCTGCTCTGATGGGAAGCACGGAGGCCAGAGGTATTTCACCTGCAAAATGGGCAGAGCTTTGTTTGTTCCCGTCGCAAAGTGCAGCCCCGATGGCAGGTTCGTCTGCTCGTCTACAGGGACGGAGAACCTCAACCCCGCAGACGCACCTCCAGGTTAGACACTTCTCCCAGTATGGTGGGACATGCATACTGATATTACATTTTACATTTTTAGTTGTGTTATACAAGACAATTTGCAAACTCTTAACTTTTGATCAGGGAGCCAGTATTGTGTAAAGTTAGTGCATAAAGCTTGAGGGAGAGGCGTTTGTCATTCCTCTCATTACGTGTCATTTATGATTCACACATCCTCACAGAATCCAGGTTGTAATGTCACTCGGGTTGAACATAAGTTTAAACGTCTGACTTCTTTTCACACCCTTCTGAAGAGAAATTGAGTCCCATGCTCCTGAAACAATGCACAGTTTGTGGCAGTGTTTTTATCAGTGAACTTCCTGCTTTGGAAAAGCAGGTTAATCACTATTCACAGAGACCTGTGTGATTGTTTAAGCCCGGTAATCTAAAGCTATGAGTAAAATGCTGAGGTTTGTGTTCAAATGCCATTTTGAGATCTGTTATTGTATGCTTGTTTGTTGTTTTCAGTTCCTCCATTTGAGGACCCAGAGGAGGATGTACCTCCTATTCCTGAATCCGAGGCCTTGTCTTTGTTAGTGGGACGAATGAAAGGGATTCAGGGTCACATCAACTCCTGTTACCTCGATGCAACGCTCTTCAGGTAAAACCAGTTCAATGCCTCTCAGGACAAATGATTCTCAAGAAGCACACTGGTGCAAACGCAGCTCGGATTTAATTTAGTCTCTCGTTATCTCGAGCAGTTTTATTATGAGAACATGTACAACTCAATGAGCACGGTGAACTGTATTCAGATAAGTGGCGAGTTGATAAAACAATGTGGTTTTCTGTCTTCAGTTTGTTCGGCTCATCCGTGACCCTGGACAACATCTGCAGAAAACCTGCTGACACGGAGAAACCCATAACCTGCACTCTAAGAAAAATAGTCAACCGTTTGCGCAGGTATATAAACGCTGTCTTCAAGACTTTGTTTCTCTAAAAGCCTTGCATTATCATCTAGTCTGCAATACAAGGAACATAATGACATCTTACATAATATCAGATGGTAAACAAGTACTCTCTGTCTTAATGATACGGGTAGTCTTAATCCACTGGTAAACACAAAGAAGTGCATGTGCTTAAAGCTTTCTCAAACATAGGACATGTCTCCGTGTTTGCTCCTGATTGTGTCGGTGTGTACTTGTGTTTGCTTACTGATAGCTGATGTATTTATTGCAGACACGGGTTCGTGCCTGCAGTGAATGTGATGAATTTCCGTAAAGAGCTTGGCTGCGACACCTTCCGAACAGAGGAGAAAGGTACACGCTCGTATCTTGCAACATGCATTGTTAGAAATGATATTCCAACAATGTGTCTTTTAGTCATTGCAACATTACATAATGAAACCCACTGTTAAAGTTATATATGTTTTTGATTGCTCTGCTTTACTGCAGACCCAGAGGAGTTCATCACAGTCCTCTTTCAGAAGGTGCTTTGCATGGAGCCGCTGCTCAAGCTCAGGTAGGATCTTAAACTGCCCAGTATTAAATATCCTGTGTGACTGCGTAAAGTTACTGAAATTCAGTTTTTCCTTTTTTAGATCGGGACCAGAAACATGCCAGGGTGCCTACACCTTCCAGATCTTTCTGGAGAAAGAACAGATGGGACAGATGCCCACTGTCCAACAGCTGCTGGACACGTCCTGCCTGTCTGGGGACCTCAAGTTTGAAGAGGTGAGCGTTTGCTCCTGTTATAAGGAAAATAAGCCTTTTGTGGTTTATCAAGTTTTCTTCTGTACATTAATGTAATTGCCTTTTACTATTTGTGTCTCAGATGCCGTCCTGTCTAATGGTTCAGATGCCGAGGTTTGGAAACAAGTATAAGATGTTCTCTCACATAATTCCCTCCACCGAGCTTGACGTCACAGATCTCCTATACAACTGTAAGAAACGGAGCTAGTCTGCATTGATTTAAATTCTGTAGCATATGAATTATTTTTTTATAATTAATTAATTACTTTTCCCAACAGCTCCAAGGGAATGCTTCGTCTGTGGGCAGTTGGCAGAGTACGAGTGTCTTCAGTGTCTACCAGATCGCAAACTGCAGCCAGGGAGAATAAAACAGTACTGCTCTACCTGCAACACACAGGTACGCCCAGACAGCCATTTTAGATGTCCAGTATCTCGCTGACCAAACCTGGAAACATGTTAAACTCTCTACTTATTGTTCTTTCAGGTGCACACCCATCCCTCCCGGCAGGGTCACTCTGCCAAAGCTCTGGCAGTACCAGCAGATGCGGCCTCTGGTTCTCCTGTGCCCAGGCACATGATGCAGCTGTTTGCTGTGCTCTGCATTCAAACCAGCCACTATGTGTCCTTCGTCAAATTCGGCCCTGATCCTCACTCCTGGCTCTTCTTCGACAGCATGGCAGACAGATGCGGTAAGATAGATTTCAGCTTGTTTTATTTATTTAAATTAATAGGTTGTTTCTTGGCTTAAGTAAGAAATCTTTTTCCTTCCATTAGTGGCATTATAGAATCAACAAATCGTTTTATTCTGATGTTCGTGCAAACTCTGCCTTGTTTTGTTTTTCTTACAAAGTGGTTTACCATGACTTGCCTTATTTGCTGATAAGGCAGCTTCGACAGTGTTGGATAAAGCCACACTCTGACGTCTACGACTGGTCTTTATCTCTTGTTAAACTGATCTAATCTTAAGGCTACTCGTTCTGACAGGTGACGATCAACGCGGCTACAACATTCCTGTGATCCGAGCTTGTCCGGAGTTGGGTGACTTCCTGTCCCAGCCGGAGGAGGAGCTGGCTTGTTCCAACCCCTCCCAGGCATCTGAGCTAGTGCGCAGGCTGCTGTGTGACTCTTACATGTTTCTATACCAAAACCCAGCCGCCCCACTTTCAAAGCCAAACCAGCAGGAGTCTTGTGAGGACGAGGACATGCCGTTCCAATAACAGTGCCTTAATAACCTTGCATCTGTGCGCAATCAACTGGATTTTGTGTTTGTTATTACATACAGGAAGTGAAACGGATGCTTCTAACGTCATGGAGGAAAATAATACTGCTGAAGAGAAACTGACTATGAATGATCGTAGTTAAAGTTGATGCAGATGTGTAAGAAGAAAAAGAACGTCAGTCGGTGCTGAGGCTAACTGCCCCCTCTCAGACACACTGTGATCACTTAAACACTGCTCTCCAAACACCAATGAGAGTCAAACTAACTATAACACAATGTAAAGACAACTCTAGATTAGAATGTTGTCTGTCCCTAAAGAGAGACCTTGGATTGGCAGAAAATCTCTCTACTGTCAGAGATCAAGTACAGGCTCAGACCACAAACTGGAAGACACACACACACAATCATGGCAACCAAAGTAAAACAGTGTGTGGTCACTGTTGGGGAGACTGAGACAGAGAGGCACTTCCTCCTAAATTGTAACACATTAAATGAAATGAGGAACGATTACTTTGACAAATTCAACTCTGTAATCCCAGATTTTGAAAGAGCTTAATGACTTCTCAAAATTGAAAATGGTCCCATGAGGAGAATTTGAGGCATATCTTGTGTGTATCAACATGCCACAATCTGACAGTGAATGACCTAGATACACATACATGCGTTTGTTCAAATGTAATTGTAATACTGTACATATATCTTCATTACACAACAATCGTATTGTGTTGATATTAATATTATTGTGTACTTTTGTTTTTTGATGCTTTTGGCAACATTGTTTTTGAATGCGCAGTAAAATATTACACTCTGAACTCATCAATGCCTTCTTTACCTCTTGAATGTCTTACTGTTGTTACACTGAGGAATATTTAGGAGGTCTCCACTTTGAGGTTGAAGGTATGGCTGAGAGTGAGCATGGTGAATGACATCGGCATAGTTTCTTTCTAACTTGCTAAAAAGACAGTGCACCTGACCCTACCCTCCCCTACATGTTGTACTTTGTGTTGAATTTACTGTAAACAATTTAACTTTTTGCAGATTTTACAAAGGCATGTTACTGGATCTGTGATATTGTATTTTTCATCAATCAAATTTCAAAATTGCAGTTGGAAATCAGTGAATTATCGGTGAACAGAATTTTATTGTACTAAAGATTTAGCGTGCAGAGCCCCTCTAAGCAGATACACCAGCGCCTATCTCTCATTTACAGTGTGGAGTCATTTTAAAAAGGACATCTAAAACCTCTTTATGCTAAATCCTAAGAGTCTAGACATAAGGTAGTGCTTTGAAGGTTCTGTGAGGACAGGTGAGTCCTTTGAGGTAATATATATGGACTGCAATGCCCTCTTGTGGACAAATTTGAGTTTGCTGTGAACATCCTAACTAATCATTTATTTATTTTAATATAATTTTCTTATTACCAGTCAGTATACAGGCCCACTAAATCACACAAGTATGTACATTATTTTTCATAACCTCTGAGGGGTGAAACCTTCATGATGAAATAATTTAAAAATTGCCCATAAAAGTTGCTTAACAAATGTTAAAGTGCAAGCTGCCATGTCATTATAATAAATGTACAAAATACTTTAAAAAGCTGGTGTTTTCCGATGCTGTAATGTGTATTCAGATAGATTAAATTATACAGTTATTCAGTAGTCATCTGTCAACCGTAAAAACACTACACATCTTCATTCATCCTCTAAAGATGATGCAACACTATTTTTTTTAGGACATGTCAGTTGTTTATTATTCTGAACCACATCTTTTGAAGTTCAATTCCCTCAACTACAGTCTTTTTCTATGAGTTATGTGATAGGCCTGTTGACTCTAAAGATTGTGGAGGGCAAGACAGCTCCTGTCTGTTACATGCCACACATTCTGGCTTACACCGTGTTTGAAATCACTAAAATACGTATTGTTTGATATGCATAATATGATGGGCATGTACAGTATCTGAAAGCACAGACCTCTTCAGGCATGATGATATGAATGTTGTTACTATTACTAGTAACATGTACAAAGAGCTGCTCCTTCCTTTTGCTCTCAGTCAGTTATCAGATCAAGTGACTACAAACAATAAGAGCACTGAGTCTGGAGCAGCTTGTGCTCCTGACACATGTGCGCCTCACTCAGGAGGACTGTGTGTGACCATCATGGGCCTGAAGGAGCAACACGTTTTTATCAAGAGGAGGAGCTACACTGCTCTCCACCAGTGAAACTGAGGCACATGCGCAGTAGCGTACAATCGGGACTTAAATCTCTTACACAACTGTCTTTTCTTCATTCTGCCTGCATCTCCTCGCCGGTGTGTGGTAACCCTACACGTTACTCATTTTTTGATTGTTCCAATCAAACAACACTTTAGGAAATGAGTGGGGACCAGGTAATGCCATCTCTCGTGGTGAACGGTTATAACATGTAGCTACTGTTTTATTAGCTTTGGTTTGACAAAGATAACTTGGCTAACTGTGGGTACAGTGCCTGCTAGCGCGCGTTAGCCGAGTCATTATGTTGTAAACAGCTTTTTGACACGTTTCATCACGTGTTTGCTTGTGGTGTCACTGAGAGGTGCTGTCTAGTTAGCATTCAGGTTTGAGTAGCTGGTCATTAACTCCAGGTTAAAGTGTGCTAACGCCACATTTAATGTGGCGCTAGCTGTTAGCCAACGTTAGCTTCGGTGTCAGCCGCTAAAGCAATACTACCAGCCAGCGTACCAATGCTAGCCTAAGCTAGCAATGGTAGCTACCAAACTCCCTTTGCTATCCAGCAAGTTCAAAGTTAGTTAGCCGGCTAGTTAGCCACTATGATATTTAACATCCGTCTGTTTTGTGATTTCTTTTCAGATCGACTGTGGCTCTCGTTTCAATGGTAAGTTTGTGACATAAAAGCCGGCAGGTTACAACGGGTGTTTGACATGTCTTCACTGCTCTAAATGTAACGTTACGGGTAGTTTCTCAGCAGTGGACAGAAATGGCGTCCAGAGACTAAGTCCTCTGTCTCACTCTCAAGCGCCTATTGTTCAAAAGGGAGGTATAATAACAGCTTTTCCGATACCTAGTTTCTCGATCCGAATCGGTAGTTGTACTCACCTCGAGGTGTTTTATCAGTTTATCTTATTAGAATTTCTTTATGGTTGGCTTTTAATGTCGTATTTCTCTCCTGAAAGTGAGGGTTTGGGGGTTGAGGACTTAGTCTCTGCGCCATTTTCTTTTTTCTGTGTAGCGGCCTGACTGTAGCTGAACCCTGGCTATGAAGTGCAGACGGCTGTGTGGAGGAGGCATAGTGCTTCATTAAGATCTCACCTAGTGACGAAGAAGTGTGTTGTGTTATTAAGACACAATCGTTAACGCTTTATTATGCCGTACGTTATTTTTATTATAGCTACAGGGACTGAACATTTCCCACATGCTGGAAGAAAGTGAACCGTTTTAAGTTGGATCCACATTTCAAATGTCAACACATGTCAACAACTTCAAGTCATCATCACACAAGTTAGGACGAAACATTTGTTTATTTGAACATCCTGACCATCTTAAAAGTATAAAATGTATTATATTAATATTGCATGCTATTAGGATTTGTCTGTTAAAGGTCAAGAAAACCAATATCAAGTATACGAGGTGGGCACCACCCACATCTATACCAAGAAAACTAAGTTTTAATTTTAAAAAGTCCAGTTAAGCAGGAGTAACTTTCCATGCGACGCATGGGTTATTGATCAGACATTTACTTATCTGTACATCTGTAATGCTTTAAAAGAATCATCCACACAACTAGCAGCAGTCCACTTATTTGGTTTTCATTCATCGGCAGTGGGGCGACACTTGACTGAGACATGAAGCACCTCGGCTTCACTTGTATTAGCCAGAAGGATATTCATTCCCGCCTCACTAGACTAACTTCACAAGATTAACTAGCAACGGTGGCATAATGGCATTATTTTAAACCATTTAATTTACCGGTACAAATTGTACTTTAATGCGTATGTGATGGTGTAGCACAACTTGTCTGCTAGTCAGTCACATCAGTCACCTGTTCTGAATGTTTATTTCTTCTGTGGAGCATTCATCACAATGATTACGTGTGTAACAGAGTGCAAAAGCTCCTGTTCGTTGAAGTTGTATCGCAGTGATTTGGATTAATTCTGAGAGGACGACACACATCAACTCTGTTTATCCACTATTTGAAAATGACAAAGTCAACTAGTTTTACAACGATGCATAAAGCTCCAAGTCTGTTTTTAGGCTTAGCGATTATTTTGAGAACAAATCACTCGGCGATCAAAGAATTTCAGCGTGTATGCAGGTGGTTTGTTCTGACGTACGCGGGGAACATTATGAACAATTAATTTTTACGACATGTTAGAAGACAAAGCAGTTAGCTGACGGGTCCATACTCTAAAGCACGTAGGCTTGATTTAGTGTTTGCACATTTGATGATTGCCATTGTTCCTTCCCTAAGATGTTTAATTTTTTTTATTTCCGGCTGTGGTTTACAAACTAAAAGAGGGTGAAAGCCGGCTGTCTTCTCTGACATGTTTCAACCTGTCTGTTGTTTCATATTGTCTCATAAACAATGAGGCTCGTATTGGGAGCAGTAGGGGGCGCTGTGCTACTGTGTAATAGATTACACAGTCATTCAGATTGTGGTGCATGTTCAGACCTAGTGTCTAGCCATTTAATTCATGTAAAAACACTGCAGGGGGGGGGGGGCTTGGTGCTTCCCAAGTTGTTGGTTGATAATATTGTTTTTCTCGCTATAGAATCATAATGGTCATACTATGGTCATTAGATAGATATTGTACCTAAATGTAGGTACACAATAATAATAATAATAATAATACCATTTCTTCAGTCCATTGTTAGGTTGTTTCAGTCAATATCTTTTACTCTTGAAGAAGCTGACACTTGTTTTCTTCTCAGACTCTCACAAGCATAAAGACAAGTACAAAGAGAAGGAACACAAACATAAGGACCACAAGAAGGATAAGGAAAGGGAGAAATCAAAGCATGGCAACAGGTATGGTGTGTGTGCTTCCACATTCTTCATAAATGCATGTTTCTGGTGGTATAGTTGCTCAAAGTGGACGCACCACTTGATTTTTTTTTTTTTTTGTTGCATTGAATAGTGGAAGGTAAAACAACCGTAATACATTTTTGTATTTATATTTTAACTCAAGCGATCACAAGGAGTCCGCTGACAAAAAACACAGAGACAAGGAGAAGGAGAAGATGAAGCAGAAAGATGGCAGCGCAGACAAATACAAGGACAAGCACAAGGAGAAGAAGGTGAATTACCATGCACATAATTCATGGAGGAAGGAACATGTGGTTGTGCATGTAATGCTGTGATTTTTGGGGTTCATCATGAATCATTCTGCGATATTGAGCTCTGTCACATCATACACATGTACCTACCTGGCTTACAGCTGTTTAACCTGCAATGTACAACATGTACATTTATTTCCAACCTTCTGTTTTAATTATGAAATATTTGCCAAATATGTCCTTTCAGCCAGGACACGGATATGATCAAAAATGGATCACTACATGTGTGACACTTTTTCTGCCCCAGCACCAGAATTTGGTTGGTAAATGCCGTTGCTAAATGTTAAATACAGTCTACCCAATTGCTCTGCAAATAGGGCGACTAGTGTATAATATCAGACAGATTCTTAGTCACTCCTGTATATCTCTAAGCAATGTATTCTCAGTCCGGTGTAGCTAAATGGTTTAGATGCTCTTGCTGCTTCGCCTGAGATCAAACAGAATTGTCAACTCGTTAACGTTTCAGTCGACTCAAACTTGTTGGAGTCGTCGGATTCAAAGGTCTGGACCGTAGCTTCTACCACTCGGAACAAACCAACTGTGTCTTATGCAGAAAGTACTGAAATGTTACATTACAGTCATTTAGCAGACGCTTTTATCCAAAGCGACTTACAATTCAGGTTCTATCACATTCATACACCGTAGGCACAGCTACGGGAGCAATTTTTGGGGTTAAGTGTCTTGCTCAAGGACACATCGACATGCGACTAGCGGAGTCGGGGATCGAACCTCTGATTGATGGACGGCCCTGCTCTCCACTTAGCCGCAGTCGCCCCCGTTAGTTCAGAATTAAAAAATGATTACTCATCAAAATGACAGAATTTGACAACGACTGGACCGTGATGAATCTTTTATAATGCAGACATGATATTTGTCTGCTTTACATGTTTTTTTCTTAACAACTTTGTGTAAATCTTTCAGATGAAGCCCCTTGATGGTAAAGTCAAAAAGGAGAATGGCTTTGCCAGGTATGTATGTACATTTTTATTTAAGTCATTTACCATCAGATGTATTTTTTTAATTTTTTTTTTTTTTTTATACAAAGCCGTTTCTGATTTTGAATGTGTGGTGTTTTTTTTTTTTTTTTTTTTTTTTTTTTTTTTTTTTTTTGCAGCCCTCCACCACAAGTGAAGTCTGAGCCTGAGGATAATTTTTACCACTCTCCTAAACTAGAGAAGTCTCTAAAACGAGAACGGGACGACGAGAACGGGTGAGCGGCTCCTTGCACGTCCTCCGTGTCTGTTTCGTGAGTGTTCGGGTATTTTGTAAAGTTGTCTGGGGCCAAATTTGTAACAAGTTTTTGTTTTTCAGCTCTGAATTCAAGGCCAAAAAAGTTAAGATTGAAAATGACAAGAAGGTCAAGAAAAAGAAACCAGAGGAGGTAAGCGAAGGCTGACTTCAATGAAAAGAAGCCCCTTTTACTTGAACATGTTCTGGAAAGCACAAAATTAGGCATAATTGGACAAGCACAAAAATAGCAGTATCAGCAAAAAAAACACAGACACGTTAGCAAAATAATGCTGTTTCTCTTCCCCTTTTTTTTTTTTTTTTTTTTTTTTTTTTTTAGGATATTAAGCCCAAAAAGACAAAAAACAAAAGGGCAGCTGCTGATGGAAAAAAGAAAGCAAAGAAAGAGCCAGAGGAGAAGTGGAAATGGTGAGTTATTCATGCCAGCTGAACGATACGATGCTTATCAATGCTGAGGTGGATGTATTTCGTGTTGTTGGATCGAGTAATGTTTTGTTTCTCTGGTATATTCAATAATCCTTATTTGATTGAATTATGTGCTTGGTTCCAGGTGGGAGGAGGAGCGATACACAGACGGCGTCAAATGGAAGTTTCTGGAACACAAAGGACCCGTTTTTGCACCACCGTACGAGCCTCTTCCTAGTCGAGTCAAATTTTACTATGACGGTGAGATTGTCTTTCTCAATGGATTCAGTCAAATACTACACCGTTGAACCATGCAATAACACGTCTGGTTTTGTTTCATTTTAGGTAAGCACATGAAGCTAAGCCCAGAGGCAGAGGAGGTGGCCACGTTCTTTGCCAAAATGCTGGACCACGAGTACACCACAAAGGATATCTTCCGCAAAAACTTCTTTAAAGATTGGAGGACGGTAGGAAGAAAGGGCACTTGTAAATAAAAGGACACAGATTTGGTGACATATTTAGAGTCTTGTGAAGTGATTTCTGTTTTTGAGCATCCCATGTTTTGCGGATGCAGGAAATGAATGCAGAGGAAAAGACTAAGTTGACAGACCTGAAGAAGTGCAACTTCAATGAGATGAGCGACTACTTCAAGGCTCAGTCTGAAGCCAGGAAGAACAAGTCAAAGGATGACAAACTGGTAAAGTATTACATTGTATCGAACTATAGAAATCACCCAATGTATCAACCAGCCATACAGGACAATGGTCCAATGTCACGTGTGTTACCTTTTTGTTTTATTCCATAGTTGTATAATTGATAAAACGCTAGCCAGCCACATTAGTCTAAGTCAACCCTGATCCCAAACATTTTTGTGATGAGGATCTGAAGAAGTAATACATAAACAGTTACTTTATGGCAGTATGTTTTCAAATGCACTACCTGGAACAAGTATCTGCCTCATTTGCACTTTCATATTTAGAATTGGAGTGGGTTCCTTCACATTGACACTATCAGATAGAGATCTTATGTGTTTTTGTTTCCTTCCCTTTGCAGAAATTAAAGGAGGAGAATGAGCGGCTCTTGCAGCTGTACGGCTTCTGCATCATGGACAACCACAGGGAACGTATTGCAAACTTTCGCATCGAGCCCCCGGGCCTGTTCCGCGGCCGTGGAGACCATCCCAAGATGGGAATGCTCAAACGTCGCATCAGGCCCAATGACATCATCGTCAACTGCAGCAAGTCAGTTTCCTTTTGTTTTGTTTTTCCTCGCTGTTCTGATGCCGGTGAACGGATGTTTTAAGTTGGTACAACAATGACACTTTTTATTATTGTGCTCCTCACAGGGACTCCAAGCACCCGGAGCCGCCTCCAGGCACTAAGTGGAAAGAGGTTCGACACGACAACAAGGTCACTTGGCTGGTGTCGTGGACGGAGAACATTCAAGGCTCGATCAAATACATCATGCTGAACCCCAGCTCAAGGATCAAGGTGGGCCGAGTACTGCACCACAAGGAGTTTTAGACCTCTTTAGACATCCTTCTGTGTGGGCTTAATGACTACATATCATGGCAACTTCATCGAGAAGCTGCATGTAACTGAGTTAATGTTTCATTGTTTTTATGCTGCACTCTGCAAAAACCTACTAATTTAAGTTCATAAGCCTGCATGTTGACACTGAAGCACAGCCCCGTGTAATCAACGTGTCACTCATTTGTTTGGCTGCAGGGAGAGAAGGATTGGCAGAAGTATGAAACTGCTCGTCAACTGAAGAAATGTGTGGACCGCATCAGAACCCAGTACCGCGAAGACTGGAAGTCTAAAGAGATGAGGATCAGACAAAGGGCCGTGGCCCTCTACTTCATCGACAAGGTGAGGCGCATCATGCAGTTTGAAATGACCACCGGCTTGCTGGACGTTATCCCTCACACATTGTGCAGAGTGTATAAAGCTTTAGGGAGTTATTTTTTTGTTTAAACAATGACTGTTACTTGCGGGGGTGTAGCGGGTGCTTAAACGCTAGCCGCAGTGAGGGTAATGTCTTCTGTAAGCTGGCTTTAATCCAGCTGTCCTGATGCCACTCTAGCTGGCACTGAGAGCGGGTAATGAGAAGGAGGAAGGAGAGACTGCGGACACCGTGGGCTGCTGCTCGCTGAGAGTCGAGCACATCAAACTCTATCCAGAGAACGATGGTCAAGAGTTTGTGGTGGAGTTTGACTTCCTTGGTAAAGACTCCATTCGCTACTACAACAAAGTCCCTGTGGAGAAACGGGTAAGAACTGTAAATCAGCGTGTTATTGTTGTGAGGAAGCAAACTTTGCTTGTGTATTCATGTGTGTTCTGCCTTTTTCTAGGTTTTTAAGAATCTTCAGTTGTTCATGGAGAACAAGGAGCCTGATGATGACCTGTTTGATCGCCTGAATGTAAGCAAAACATAACCTGGGATAGAGAACTATAAATACTTTTTTGGCAGGAATGAAAATTTGGGAAGACTGTTTCTAGAATACCAGAGGCCTGTACTACAAAGCAGGATTCAAGGTTAGCGCAGTACCTTCAGGTTTAAAGGTGCTCGTCCGAGATTGGGAGCTTTTCAGTTGCCTCTCAATGACTCGGCACGTCTGTGGCGACCTGGAGGCTCACGGCTAACGTTTTTGACGAGTCATATCTTATGAATGAACCATTCGGTACAGTCCTACTTGTAATGTTCTCATACAAATTTGATAAATATCTAATATATATCTAGGCTAAACTAATATTAGTAGCCGATTATACGATCTGTAGAATGTAGATTACAGTGGTGGCTGCGTAGGATTGTTTAGACTTGTTTTTCCCGAGCGTTGTAAAGTCAGCATTTATGAAAAGACGGATGTAATTATTTCCAGATTTCAACATGTTTTTGTCTGAAATATTCTGCTTTAGTCCAGATTTCTTGGTGTAACTTTAAAAAAAAAAAAAACATTTTCACTGAGATATAAAAAAGAGAAGTTTGGTCTCCTGCCAGCAGCAGCAAGCGCGTTTCAGGCTTCACAAAGCCGAGCGAAGTCACTTCAGATGGTTTGTGTCTTATGGAGTAGGACCACACACGCACTTTTTTTATCGTGGTGGTGTTTGCAGTCTTTCAATAATTGCATACTACAAAGTCCTGCCAATCATGTCTCTTGGCAATTGGGGATATGTTTAAACAGCTTTATTAAAAATAACCGGCAAGTTTGATGATGTTTGGACAAGCTGTACATTTGGAAATGGTGGCGCCCCACGTTGGGCAATTTAAAAATAGTTTTTCACACATGGTTCAACATTGTCATAAAACATATCCCATAATGTTGTATTGATTTATAGTCTGTGTATTGACACGCTTGTCTTTTGCATTTGTAGCACTCAATTTGAATGACTAGGTGTGTTCCAGGTGTAAATATCCTGTGAGTTTCTTGATTGGCCCAGCAGCTGTTAAGTTAGGTCTATTAATGTGCGGAGCCCCGCCCCCTTGAAGTTCATTGGTCAATATTTTTGCGTTTTGTAAACTGCAACTGTGTTCTTTGTCTAATATAAGTTTGCTCTTTGTTTGTCAAACATGACGGCAGACTTGTCCATGTTTGCGATTGGTCATATGCTGCAAACCCCGCCCCCTTTCACTGTGAACGCGCTCGCAGTCAGATTGAGAAACCCCCGGTTGATGACCGTCGTAGGACCGCTTAGAGGGATTACGGTTGTTGGGAATAATCAAGCCAGATAATGAAAAGATACCCAGGGTATTTTCAACTTGCTACGTAGTACGGGGCCCCGGCGTCTTGTCTTTTTTTTTTAGCACTCAGAAACTAGTTTGATTGTATGATCGTTTCTCCCCCAGACTTCTGTTCTGAACAAACATCTTCAGGAGCTGATGGACGGACTGACGGCCAAAGTCTTCCGTACCTACAACGCCTCGATCACCCTGCAACAACAGCTGAAGCAGCTCACAAGTGGTACGTCTCCACCTGCAGTCAAAGCATCTAAAACCACATTTTCACTTGAATCCAGCTTCATTTAGTCCCGTGTAGAGATGAATAGAAGGTGTAAACATGCATCTGTATCGCTTGCTTTAGATTTAACAGGCTTTTCATTTGTGTGTGAGTGTGAGTGAGTGTGAGAGAGAGAGAGAGACTACTATAATGAATCGATCTGCATACAGAAAACTCATACTCTCCGTCTCTCTCTCTCTCTCTAGCGGAAGAGAACCTTCCAGCCAAGGTCTTGTCCTACAACAGGGCCAACAGGGCGGTGGCCATCCTGTGTAACCATCAGCGGGCTCCACCAAAGACATTTGAGAAGTCTATGCAGAACCTGCAGACTAAGGTTAACAAGTGTTTTTGAATACTTCTGACAGACTCACTCTTTTTGTTTTGGCAAACCTGAGATGGAGGTTTGTTTAGTTAATCTCCCGTTTCACCAAAATTCTGTCAATTGTTTAACTCGAACTCTGGCCCACGGTTGGGGAGGACTGAGCCTTAATGCTACATGCTGTACCCAGTGAGCCACAGACATGCACCTTTTTTTTTTTTTTTTTTTTTTTTTTTTTTTTTTTTTTTTTTTGATCAAACTATAATCATCCATAAAGCATTTTTCATGCGGAAATGCGGTTTCGGCGTCTAAAATATGGAGATTTCCTGCTTTTCTATCATATTAAAGTGAATATATTTGGACCAAGATGATTGGGAACTAGGATGGACATTTTTCACTATTTTCCAGTATTTTATTAAACCATTGATTTATTCTAGAAAACAATTGGCAGATTAATAGATTAGAATTGTCAAAATAATTGTAAATTGCAGCTCATGTCCGGCTTTGTCGGTTTTGAATTTCTACAAAATAGTTCTTGGCATATTTACAGGTTATTGTAGATGACGTTCATGGGCCCGTTCAGTTTTAAGGAATCTGTAGGTTGTTTTTAGGTTGCTGTCAATTTAGCAAGAAGAAGAATCAGCACTTCATTGTTCGTTCGTTCTTTCTTAGATTGATGTCAAACGGGGCCAGCTTTCTGATGCCAAGAGAGAACTGAAGAGCTCAAAGGCTGATGCCAAAGTACGGAGAGATGAAAAATCCAAAAGGTAAGCATCCAAAAGTTTGCTACAGACAAATGGCCGTCTCCGAGGTCAACCTTATGTGTTTTTTTTTTTTTTTTTTAACCAACTGTATGCCGCTTGTCTCTGAAGGACCGTGGAGACGAGGAAGAAGGCGGTTGAGAGGATAGAAGATCAACTGATGAAGCTGGAGGTGCAGGCGACTGATCGGCAGGAGAACAAGCAGATTGCTCTCGGCACTTCCAAGCTCAACTATCTGGACCCTCGCATCTCTGTGGCTTGGTAAGATGATGTACAAAAAAATGTTTTTAAAGATTTCGGGAAAGAATCTCGTGTTGCTTTCGCATCGCGGTTGACTTTCCCTCTGTGGATTCTGTTGTTCGACATAAATCTAACCAGTACCTCAATGAGGAGCGTTTAAAGTGAACTCTGCCCGTCCTGGTCTGTGTCTAGGTGTAAGAAGTGGAGCATTCCCGTGGAGAAGATCTACAACAAAACCCAGCGGGAGAAGTTTGCCTGGGCCATCGACATGGCCGACGACGACTTTGAATTTTAAATCCCAGTTTGTGGTTTTAAACTATGATACACGTTTTTTTTTATCGGATACTTCGTTTTTTAGCTTAACTGAATTTTGCTCGATGGCCAGACCTGATCGGGAAGTTTGATCAGAAAAACAGCGGCGACGCGGTAATGCGAGATAATGAGGCCATAATGACGTGGCAGGAGGGTATTGTGGGTAGTCTAAACATCTGATCTGAGATCAGGCATCAAGGCTGAACTATACCCACAACTGAGCATCAAGGCAATGGTCTCAGTAAGTGGAACCTTTTTACCGTTTGTCTCTCCTCGGGGACGAAACTTGACATTGCCTGAACTTTGAACTCTGTGGTCCTATCGCTACTGTATACAGCAAAAAACAAAACAAAAAAAGCTTTGTAACATTTTATTTTCTCTGTTCACTTGCTCTGTATTTTAGCCCTCCCATGTATTATTATTAATGAATTCTATATTTTGATAGACAAAGTTAAATCAAATGAATTCCTTAACTACACCCACGCGCCTTTCGAGGAAACGGAGATCTTAGCCTGAGTTGTGTGCGTGCGTGTGCGTGTGTGTGTGTGTGAGGGGCTCGGCCATGGAATCGATTGGGTGAATATTTTAAACTGGACTATGTTGAATTGTTGAGCATGAAAGAGGATGTTTTGGCAGGCAAAGGGGGACAATACTGCAAACCATGTCAATATTTACTTAAGCAAGCAGAATGTGAATATTTAGTTTTACAGCCTCCATCAGGGACTTCTTTTACGGTGTAAATGTGAACCAATCATTTGTGTCCTTTTTTTTTTTTTTTTTTTTTTTTAAGTCGCAAGCATCCTCTGAATCTCTCTGCATAGCTCTGTCTACATCTGATTTTAACTTAATTTAACAAATGCTCCCAGAAAAAAACAAACTCCCGTATCTGTTACTTGAAGATAATGCTATGATAATGTATTTAAAGTCATTAAATGGAAAGTGTTTTTCTTCCCAGAAAAAAGGGTATGTGAGGGATATCGACTTTGCCAAAAAAAAATCACCAATCTGTTACAATTTAGGCAGTTCATTTTTTTTTAACGGTGTAAAGATTCAGGATAAAATAATGTAACATTTAATGTGAATTTTATCAGTTCATTTTATTCCACTTTTATGATAGGAACATTGATGTAAGTAGCTGTAAAGTCAACATCTTATTCCTGTTTTATCTTTTGTCATAGCCTTTGATCATGTTTTCTTTGAGTTTTATGCTCATTGTAGGTTGGAAAATGAATAAAACCCTACAAGTACCTTTTTACTATGTATTTTTTATTTATTTTTTGGACCCTTGAACATTTTAGGAAATTAAATTTTCTGAAGGAAGTGTTTTTTCCTCACATGGATGTAAGAACAAGGACCCCAAGTAGCAAAGCTGCTCTTGGACCTGCAGCCTTTGCGGAGGTCTTGCTTGAGTTACAGCGTCCTCAAATACATTTGATCCTCAAATTGTAAGAAGAGCTTAGACTCTGTATATTCTCAGCATTATGTGCAAGGTTTAACAATCATCAGTTTTAATAGATCTAATCTTTTAAATTCAGCCACTCTTAAAGAATACATTACTTTAATAATCGCTCCATGGTGTGACTGGATTCATTACTATCTGGTACATTCCTGTGATTTCTTTGTCCACAAGCGCACACACCTTTCAATTGATAGACGTTCTGGTCACCACCTGCATACAAACGTAGAGCTAAATACCTCACGTTCCCTTGCAGACAAGATAAACGGGTCATTCTACATCCGTTGCCTGTCAGGTTATTCATGTTTCCTCCCCGTAATGCAGCTCTCAGCACACACTGTATTGTCAGCGGCTCACCAGCAGGTGGGGCTGTGCGCATTCCTCCCAACACCAGTGCATTGTGTTTCACATTCATCACACTGAATAATTTGAAAGGTGTCCGTGGCCTAATTCCTATTCACTCCTGGTGCAAGGTGCCGAGCAGTGATGAGACGTTGCTGCTTGGTGAGTATTCAGTTTATTCTGTAAAGATTCAGAAGTGTAGAAAGGATGATACAACAGTGCTTTATGATCGGACCATTTCATAAAAGATTTTTTTTTTTTTTTTTTTTTTTGAGATCATAACACCGTAAGTCCAGATTCCATTTATCTCAAACCAAAATAAATTTGTAACATTCGACACAAGTGCATACACTGCTGGTAGGAGATCAACCTCCAATTTCACTTTGGATGGTATAGCACCGGTCTGAGCTATTAGCAGCTTGACAAAGATGCAGCTTAATAGGATTCATGTAGTGACTGTATGTTTATATAAACACAAGAAAATTCAGAGGAGAGCAAAGATCTCCTCATTTGGCTCTCTAGCTAGCACAACATCTCACTCTGTCAGTGTCGCGGGATCAAATTGATAATTTTGCTTTGAACAACAATTTGCCAGTAACAATATTTGATACAATTACAGCTTAAAGTTAAACATCTCCAAGTGTACAGAAAGCAGCACAAGATTTTTTTTTTTTTTTTTGTTTGTTTTTTTTCCTCACAGATATAGACGAACAGTGACCATTGATGGCATGTTTTTTTGTTGTTTTTTTTTCAGGACAGCACAGTAGCTGGAAAGCAAGGTGATGGACAGACGGGTCATATAAACACACGGACAGAGCTGAATAAGGCAACGTTAGCGTGGCAGGCTTCTCTCTGTTCAGTTTGCAGGGCAGTGTAGTGTATTGATCTTGACGGAGCTGTCAATACCTTCGCTGTGGGGCAGTGTGATTTTTAGCATTGCTGTCTTCATTAGTGCATTGTGTATATAGTCTCTTGCGCGTAGCTGAACTGCAAAGTGATCACCAACATTTATACAGATCTAAAGAAACCATGTTTGATTGCATCTGGACTTACAGTGACTATAGAAGAGTAAATAGAATTGAAAAACCAAATAACGGAAAAAGTAAAATTCAAGGCAGTGCTGAAGTACTGGTTGCTAAAAAAGTAAAAAATATCACAAAGCCAACAATAACATTTCCTTGACACATCGTTTGTTTGTCCAGTTGGTACAAACCCTCTTTAGTGCAGTTTCAATCATATATATATATTTCTCCCTCTGACCAAACAACAATATCTCTCGGTTCTATCCTATCTTCCCTCATTCAAGTCAGTTTTCCAGTCAGTGTGCGTCTTTTCTCGTTCTTGTCTTTGATCCCTCATACTGACCTCATTGTGCACCCTCCCCACACAACCACAAAGAAGCATGAAAGGCTTTAAACATCACAGGACTCAAAGGTGAGAAGTTCTTTCTTTTGACGATGGCAGGAAGTGATGGAAGAGGAGGAGGAGGGGTGGGGGGTATTCACAGTTACAGTCAGAGTCCAACGGTCCAGCTACAATCACATCTGCTGTCATTATGAACACTCTTTTTAGACCACGGCCAGGGGAGCAAACCAGCCTTTAAACGTCATGTTCCTCTGGTGAGATTGGGCCTGCTTCTTCATCACACCTCCAGCAGCTCCATCCTCAGGCGATCCCTATCGGCAACACACACACACACACACACAAAAACACGCAAACGCAACATGCACAAATCGTGAGGACGTGATACGAAAGTTCCTATTGTATTGTATGACTGCTGTACATGTGAGGCACTTCTTGGGAAGGGAGCCTTGTAAAAAGACGCCTGTGTACGGGTTAACTCGCCTCTTGGAAATCCATCTCACCAAAGACAATCGTCATGATTTATTCACGTATATTAGCATGCGCTCTCAATCTATAATTCAGCGGCCCAGACTTCAACTTATCTAAAAATAGCTTCTTAAACACAGACCTTTGATTGCCTGAAAAAGCTACTCAGCATGAGCACCTGTACACACTTCTCCTGCCTCCTTTTTACTGTACATCACGCAACCACGACTACAAACAACCAGCTGTCATGCTTTCATCACTTCCCCTGACTTTGTTGTCTTGATTGTTAAATAGCACTAAGCTGGTAAATTATCGCAAGGCACTGCGAATGAGGAGTGTATCTTACTTTAGGGAGCTTTTATCACACTTTGTAATTTGAGCATTTGGACTGAAGTACCTGGCCTGATTGGCGTCAGTCTGTTCAATGAGTGACTGACTGGCCACTGGCTGCTGGTGGTCCTCTGCACTCTCTGACCAGGAATCCTGCAGGACTCCCGGCTGCGCTGACTCCTCAGCTCGGCCTCGCTCGACAATCCCCTCGGACCCCATCAGACCCAGCAGCGGTGAGTATGAATCCTGCCACACAACCCGCTGCCCCGAGTTCAGTCCTGCTTCTCCTTCAAGGTGCTGGTTCACGTCTTGCTCAGCAAGTTTCTTTTTGGCCGCTGGAGAGTTCTTCGGTGACTCGGCTCCAGCGTCTCCGCGGCTCTTCACTTCCTCCGTTACTGCGAGCGGTTGTTGATAGGTGTCCAGCCACTTCAGGTGTCCGTTCTTGTGACTGTACCGGCTGTCGCTGAACCAGCGCACCACCTCTGACTTCGGAAGGCCTGTCTGGACGCTCAAGTCCTCGTACTGCTGACTGCTGGGCCAGCGGGTGTTGAAGAAAACCTGCCGGAGGATGTGCAGCTGCTGGGGGGACTTGTTGGCCCAGTTGGGTGAGAAAGACGTCTGAGAAGGAGACACCTCGGTTATGTTAGACTTATGATCTTGATGTACAATCTCACATGTAGTATCTGGTTCATTCATCTTCACCCTCTTGAAGCTGATCTTGATGGGGTCAATTTTCAGCTCTGGGCAGCTTCTGTCCCCAGCAAACGGGTCCTCGTCATTGATGAGTTGCTGTAAGATTGACATACCTTTAATGGGAAAGTCCTTGTTGCATTTACCCTCATCTAAAATAGATGAGCTGCTTTTTGTAATTATCGTAGTGCTGGTGTTTTCAGTTGGGGATTTGCTGGTATGGTTCAGGTTTGGGACATTGTCATTACAGGTAGTACTGGGGTATTCATCGCTAATACTGCTGTTGTTGGTCTTGTGGATATTGTTGTTGCGTTCGTCGTCAGGCTTCGCGGCGTGGGCCTGCTCTTGTGGACTGATGGTGCCGCTGTTATGATTGTTAAAGGTGAAGTTGGATTTGCTGGTGTTATCGATGTTCACTTGGCTCTTGGTACCGTTTGAACCTTCCAATGCGATTGGTAAACTGTTGCTTTGGGCATTTGGTTTCCCGTTGGTGTTAGCAACACAGGGCTCATCGTTATTGCTTATGTTGGTAGAGCAAGTGGCGATGCTGTTGATGCTGTTGGTTGGGCTGCTGTTATGCAGCAGTTTCCTGGTGACCACCATCTCACCACCATTACTACTGCTGGAATAGCTGCTAATGCTGCTGCTACTACTGCAACTACTGCTGCTACTGCTGCTTCGACTGCTGCTGGTGCTACTGACACAACCACTGCTTCCAGCCATGTCCAGGCCGAGGCCGTTCCTCTTGTCTGGCTCCACAGTGGGTTGAGTATTCTTGGTCAGTGCCTGTGCTGTTCTGACTATGGATGGAAACTTTGGGGGAACAATTGGAGTAGAATACGAAACCCGAGTGACATGTGGGTTTGTTGACATGCTTGTTTGTGTGGCTGTGACTCTGCCAGGCCCGGTTGTCATAGTGCTGTAGGGAACTTTGGCCATCTGAAAGTTTGGTCCTTTTGAGCTTCCATGGACAGTGTGGTGGGTTACAATGTGATTCACGTGCCGTTGTGCAGCAGGTTGCTTTTGGGGTGCTCCGCCCTGGAACACTGTGTTGAACATCTTCCTCCTGGCCTCTTCGATCTCTTCAGGAGACCAGCTTATGCCCTGCTTGAGCCTTTGGGCAGTAAACCACAGTTTGATCTGCTCTTCTGGGAACTCGGAAACTACCGTTAGGTAGCAGAGTTCGGCTTTGGTCGGGTAGGGGAACTTGCCAAAGGACGTCTTGAGAAAGCTGCTGGTGTCCATGGCGGCATCATAGGTGGGGATGCTGCTGAGAGGGATCATCACCTTTGGAAGGTCTTTATTGGAACCAGAGGAGGGGGGGGAGTAAAGGGAGGGAGTGTGCTGGTGAACGACTTGGTTGGACACTGTCGTTTTAATCACATGAGCGACAGTGGTCCTCGGCATAGCTGGGGCACCAGAAACACTGAGAGCTCCGTTTTGGAGTTCAGGCACATTTGTCATCATGCTGGGATCTACATCCTTTCCAGTGTCTATCTTCCGTACCTCCACGGTGTGAGAAACCACAATCTTTTTGTGTTCCCCCTTGGCTTTCATCATCTTTGCAATCGGAGTTTTGGTGAGGGAGATCCCAGATTCTTTGAAGACTTCTCCGCTGTCTGTGAAGAGGCTTTGCTCCACTGTGGTTAGTCCATCCCTCTTGTTGACAGTTAGGGAGGCAGTGACCAAGCCCTCCATTATCTTAGGGTGGGCATTAGCGTTATGCAGAGCCAGAGCCTCAAAGCGGACAACTGACACCCCACAGTTCAGGCAGTAGAATGTGGGCTGAGCCCTGAAGTCTAAGTGGCAATTGTGCATGTGATCCAAAAAGTAGTTGAGATCCCTGGACTCGAAACGGCACTTTGAACAGCTGTATGTGCCTCCCTTCTGCATCTCGCTGCCACAATCGGATTTGGAGGAGCTGTGAGAGAAATGGCCAGACTCTTCTCCGGAGATGCTGAGTATGCTGTCTTCTGGGATTGTTGGTAGGAGTTCTGGTAGCGATCCCAGTATGATTTCCTCACGCACATGTTTGGATTTGGATGGTATCATGCAGGGTACAGTGGATTTCCTCTTGCTGGCCATTGTGCAGCTTTGTGTAGATGGCAGAGTGAGTGATTGCTTGTTCGGTATGATGAGAACAGAGGGTGGATGGTGAGTGGAGAGGGCTGAATGGAGTTTAGTGTCATGGACCAGCCACTATGATATCACAGTGTTGCTTCATGCCCTCTGCCACGTCAGGACTCCTGTCACATGGACAAGTTTAACAGCTCCCAGGGAACCTGTGAGGAAAGAGCACAAAAAAAGAGAGACATGTGACTCTCTCAGCCCATCTTTAATTCAGTCATTACGGAACAAAATGGCATTGTCAAAATTACTAAAATTAAAAACATGTCATATATGGATAGAAGTTTTATAGTCTCTGGTTTCAGAAAATTAAAAACATGAAATATTCATAAATACATACTATAGTAAGCTGGGCGTAGAGGAAGGTAAAAGGCCCACACAGGGTTGTAAGTGTAGGAGGAGATACAGTGTGATAAGTGTAGGTGGTATTTATCAGCAATCACAGCTCTACAGTAAAAGAGCCTCTGGCTTTTCTTTTTTTCTCTTTTTTTCTTTTCTTTTTTAATCCTTTTGCATTATGCTAATAATGAAAAATAAAGGTTACATTAAATTACCACACCAGAAGAACTAAAGTGGATCTAGCTCACTAGACACATTATTTTTTAATTTGGCTTCAGAGTTCATGAACAACATTATGGCTGATTTCCTAAATGTTGAAAGCTATTTAACACTAAATACATGAAGGACATTTGCAAAGTAACATAATAGAAACCTTTTAGGTCACAACACTGACACACTCCTTCCATCAATGCAGCCTGTCAATGTTCTGGTTATTTACTTGGATTTACAGACTTCTGTCTCGCTGTCGCTTTTAATGAATTCAGAAAAAAAGAGCATGGAAATCAGAAATGACAGTCTAATTCACTGTTGCCATATGTTTGGACTCCTCTTATTAGTGATGGCCCGTGTCCACATAGTTATTTTTAGTAAAGCTAAAACATAATAATGCCGTTTGGCACCAAGACTAGAACTAAAAGTTAATATCACATGAATGTGATGTGTTGTGTTTGAATCGGTGTTATTTGTTGCCAGATGCCACCTGCTTCCCTCCAGGAAAGAAACAATATCAGTAAATAAATATCATCCACAGACTACTTTGGAGATTTTGCACCTATTGAGTGGGATGCACTTCACCACTCACAATTGATAGTGCCGGGTGTATCTCACCTTACCAGCTGTTCCACATTGTCTGCAGCAACCACAAATATGCAAGAAATATGCAAACAAGTATGTGTTTGTCTGCAAACATATTTCCTAAACTTGTCTTACCGGTATAATTGTTTTAAATAATGTGTTTTTTCTTAAAGGGGGACATTTTTTTTCTATTTTATATGACAGAAAAATGTCACATGGGGTCGTGGTGTCTTGTTTGTCTTTGGTTTGATTTTGTAAAACAGACATATGAAGGTTAAATGACTTTACTGGAGAGATCGAGCATTTTACTGCCACACTTGGATGGGAGCCATATGTTTTACATTGGACGTTACAGTGTACCTTCCCGGCATAATGTTGTGTCAAGAAGAGAAATCAGGTTGTGTGTGTGTGTGTGTGTGTGTGTGTGTGTGTGTGTGTGTGTGTGT
>NW_022280031.1:14127165-14254314 GCF_004355925.1 Anarrhichthys ocellatus
CACACACACACACACACACACACACACACACACACACACACACACACTATATATCATTTTCATCTTCCTTTCTGAGAGTGAAGAAGCATTGATGTGTGACACGCAGCTGAAAACTAGTCTCATCCATCACCATCTATCCATATCACTCCAGCTATACCTTCTCCAGTAAATTTACCATTCTGGGAAAAACATCAGCTGCACAAATTCTACCCTCATACCACCCAAAACCTGCTTTCTGTTGAAATCCAGCATACCTCAACATCTTGTATCGCGTTTTGTTGCAGGCAAAGTTGTTACAAAGACTACAATTTGTCATACTTTCAACACATTCTCTTCTGTCACGCCGCATTTGTACACAGTGTCCTGCACTTTTACAGACCTTCGTTTTACTGCACCCGCGTGTGCATGTTCACCATGGCCGGCTGGACGGTAAATAAAAGATGAACCTGTTCCAGAATTAAAACCCTCACATGACTGGCCAACGGTACACGCTGATCCCAGACAGTATCCTTGTATTTACCTCTCTTTTTTTCATTCCTACTGACGGCTGTTGCTTTCTGACAGAAAAAACTAAAACTAAAACTAAACAAAAAACAACAAAAACTAGGTCACCAGCATCTTATGCAGTAATCCCAGTTCACTGCATCCAGACGCGGGCATGTGCTGTATGTTTTGCCGCCAGAGAGGTCATGATATCCTCTGACGGCACACTCGATTAACCCCTGTTGAGGACACGGGCTTTCATTGAGTTTGTACCACTGAACGAGGGATTTAGGAGTCGGCTTTCACGCAGCAGAGAGATGTAGTCATGCACATCTGAAACATCTGTGTGAGAGATGCCATTATGCTATAGAACAAATCGGTGTTGGCTCAGTTTAGCTGTGCTGAAGAGATTCACTTTGTTTGTATCACGGATAGTGCACCGCATCTCAGGATGTTTCAGAAAATATAGTGTTGGAAAAGGTGACTTGGTCGTGGCGGCGGGCTGCGACTAGTGAAGCCGGTCTGAGACGAGACAGACGCCGTACAGAAGCTCCCCTCCCCGGAAAAACACCCCACTTCCTGCATGAGAAAACCCAAGACAAGCCAAAAGTTGAGACAGGTTACATAAAGAATCAGGTCACCTATCAAAAGAATGGGCTGCTTTATCGGGCGAGCGAGACGTGCAATCAGACACAAGACAAGGGCTTTCCAGACAGGGAGCCACTGAATGGTTGCCTCTGAAAAGCCCGGCCTTGTGTTTCAGCGACAGAGGTAGCCAACACTCAGACGATCACTGTCCCAAGTGTGTCGTATGTCCTCGCACTGGCACTGGATCTGTGGCACAGGGGGAGGAAACTCTTTTCATCTCAGCGGACCAGGGGAGTCGTATCTGAAGTGAGGGAAAGTGGCAGAGCTCTCGGTTGTGCTTTCTGGACACCCACGCTTAGCGCAAGCAGAGGGGCCTTGTTTGCCGAACTAAAACCACGTCTGCGCCATTCAACTTTAGAAAAACAAGCGTTTCACAACAAATGGGATTAAGCTAGTATAAATTCTGATGGGATTTATACGCTCCGCCTCATTTAATAGCGGCTTTTAAGATTTACAGGAGGGCCTCCCTTATGTGCTCTTACACTGTCATTTCCATGACAATATTATATTTACATCTCATTAATATTTAATTATATTCTTTATGCTTTTACATGGTAAACAGCTGAGTGCGCTGCTCCCATTTCAGCAAACCCAATTGAAAGAAAGCAGCATGTATTCCCTTTCATCACCCCATAAACTGCTGCAGTAATTACAATATTACAACCTGAAAAACATGCCCAATCTACAATGAGCTGCTACCAGCGGAAAGGGAAGCGAGACTGCAAAGTGGTTGCTAAACATTTAAATTTACTTCAAAACAGTCCACTGATTCAGACACTCCCAGACTGTTGGGTCACCTACAGTTGGCATTAAACAGAGATTGGTGTTTTTGTTGTGCCACCTGTCACATGAATGAGAATGTGGAGGCTGGAGGAGGAGGAAGGACAAAGGAAGACAAAACTCAGACGTTTGGGAGGGAAGTGAGAGGATGACTGATGATGATGACAGGCTCAACTGTTTCAATATTCCTCCCCGCTGACACCTCTCCACATACACACCACTCCTCACACACTCCCTCCTCACCTCCGCAACATTTAGCACCTGCACCGTTCTGAAAATCGTTCTCTTTGAAATGAATAGCTGGCAAAGGAGTCTCTTGATGCGACAATCGGAGAGAGAAAAAAAAAAAGAAGAAAAAAACCCGGGCATAAATTCTCTCACTTTGTGACAATATTTGTTTTGCGTATAATTTGCGTTGACAGTGATCCACGGCTGTCTTGTGAGTCTGCGTCAAAAATCAGCAAAAAAAAAAAGGACCTGCCATCCGCCCGGGATTGGGGCAGAGAGGGGGAACTCCTGACAGATACATTTGAATGATCAAAAAATCAGTTTAACTGGAACATTTTCTACCAAATGTCCATTAAATAGATTACCGTCATGTGAGTGGATCAGCTGGACACCCAAATATAAGCCAGAGACAGAGAGCAATTACTGTCTTGCACAGAGAAGAGATTGGGAACAATGGCGCCTCATTTATAAAGGAAACGTGATCTAGCGCTGGGAGCTTTTAGGCGGCTGACTGTCGAATCGTGATTATTCCGTTTCTAGCATGTCTGGGTGTCTCCTGTGTCCATCATGCCGCCACGGTGGACTAATGTGGGTTTTTATTGACATTAAGGGTGGACAGGTTTCAGTTTGGGGACATCTTTGCGCGTGAATGGCACTGTACGCCTGCCAGCATCAATAAGTGTCAGGCTCTAGTGTTACGTGTGCTGAAAAACAATTCAGACTCATCAGGGTCCTTAGCACAGTGCTAAGACAGCACACGTGTCTGCGCCATCTTCACCGCTTGTCCAGCTGAAGACATGCCGTGCCTTCAGTTTGTAGTCTCCCGTCTGCCACTGCGGGCTCTTCTTAATTCTACATGGGTGCGTTTGTGTGCTTATTAGTGTCTGAATTTCTGAGATGAAGGTGTTGTCGGCCATCTCGTCCTCCTCCTTCTCCTCATCACACACACACAGACATACTCACACACACTCTCTCCCCCCACCCTCACCTCCATGACTGCAGCCTCGTCCACTGGGAGACCGGTCGGTGGTGCCACTCATGTGTTAACATCGCCATGGCAACCCCTCTCTTCCCCTTGCCCACCACGCCACACACACACACACACACACACACACACACACACACACACACACACAGCGGAGTCACTTGCCCACACCCACCAACCTCAAGACACACAGGGAATTCCCTGGACTGCATCCGGTGCAGGACAAACTTAATCCACATGCTCTGCCAGCCATCTTTGAAAAGTCCATTCATGGGTCACGTCTCTTTCAGATAACTTTGGGTGAGGTCCGAAACAATAACTGGACTTCTTTTTTTTTTTTTTTCTTAATCATGTCGTAGTGACACGAAAATTCCAGCAAAATAACCCTCTGTTCTTACGTTTATGACCGCGGCTGATGAAAGCCATCATGCAGCTGTACCAGTCAGTGTTATTGTCTCGCTAAATCAGCACAGTGGGCAGGAGACTGAGGCGCTACAGTACGTATACCTACTGCACTCTGCCTGTCGGAGCATCGCTGTTGCGTCGTCCTGTTTTGTGTTAGGGGGAACGCTCAATGTTGTGATCTTACATTGTTTTTCCAAACCCTTCTATATGCGGCCCAGATGAATGACAGACAAATAAACCATGGTGCGCAGAGGGAGAAAAAAAAAAATCTGAGTCATGCACCCTTTTTAAATCACTTTTGATGAATAACTTCTTCAGTTCTGTAGCCAAGACTACAGGCATTCATTTGGCAACTTATGAAGAAAAGGAAGAAAGATGGCGGCGTACCGCACATTGTACTGTCCATCCTAAAATGGCTGACATCACAGCCTACTATAACTGCCAAAGCCTGGCAAATGCCAGCTCCCGCTGACCAAACCTTTCTTGCATGGGACAGAGAAAGTGGCAGGGGCTCTTTCCCCACTAGCCACTAGGCCCCCCCACCCCCACCCCACCCTCTCAGTGCTGGGGCGTTTCTTTTGGTAGGAACTGTGCAAACATGCTGTTTTAGTGAGGCTTTTGAGTGGTCTGGGCTTCGATGCGGCATTGGTCCAATGACAAAAGCAATACCCAAAAGGATGAAAGACCCAAATGAAAGTGAACCTGTATAAAACATCGTCCTTTCTGGTGGGAAAAATAGGAGAATAGGATTTGTGGTTCGGACAATTTTTTACGAGGATTATGAGGTATGCCGCTATCATGAATGCTTGTTTGCATTTTAAAAAAAACGGCTCGAAAATAAATCCGGCTGGGATTGATTTTCTTCTCTGAAGTCAAGGAATGTTACACTCTCCATGTAAACTAAATCTGCAAATCATGACCATATGACCTTCCTCGGTATTCTCTGGCAGGGGATTCATTTTGAGCTGTGGGAGGCACACAACAACATCTACAGTGAAATCAGAATACCTAAATCCTAAAAAGCACAGTATTCCAGGTATACGAGGGGTGGCATGAGCAGAGACGCCGTTCTGATGAGGGGAGTGGGCAGTCTTGGCCCACTACATTGTGTCTGTGTATACAAACACTCCGCTGTGGCCATAATGAAAACTGTGAGCTGTGCCTAATTGCAGGGAGTGAGGGATGAAAGGCAATATGCCTGGCCTCATTAGAGCAGTTCCGAGAAGGGAGATGGAAGACCGTTCCCAGGGATCCACAAAGGGAATTGACATTCCCCCAGTGTAAGCGTCCTGCTGGAGTGAAATCCTCCACACACACACACTGAACTCACCGGGCCGAGCTGAACCCGATCTGCCCGATCCGCACAGCGAGAGCTCATTTACCTTTTGTTTGTCCGGTCATCACACACGCCTGAAAATGAACTATCATCCGCTGGACTCTACTCCACACTTGGAGTCACTCTCCGCAGTCCAAACACCTACACTCTCGGGAAAACCTCAGCAGCAGAAGCGTTGCACGGTCATTTCCACGACCTACATTATATGTGACAAGCTTACAAATGATTCAAATAAATTCCAAAAATGACCAATGCCTGTCTAGCTGGTTGCTTGAATATTATGGGGTTGACTCTTGTGTTATGGACACTGGACTCACACATGATTGTCAGAGGCAACATTAGTCAGCACAGAGGTCCCTCCCCTAAAGGCAGAGGGGAGACACATGGCATTCAGAGCTGGCTCAATATTTATGTACAGATAGAAAACGTGACATACAAGAACTGATATTTTTTTTTATTCTATCCTTCACTGATAAACTGATAATCCACAGTTTGCTAAATATCTGCGTGCTCCTGAAATGAGCAGTTTTTCTTACTGTACTGTATATATGTTTCAGTGTGTGTGCGTGTGTGTGTGCGTGTGTGCGCGCGCGCGTGTCGGGCAGCAGCACATGTTGACAGGAGGAAGAGGAGGAAATGAAAGAAAAAGAGTCCTATGCATAGAAATACAGGCCTACCTTTCAGCTCGGGCAAGTGGAAGAAATGTGTAGCGAGTGAGCGATCAATAGAGGAAAATTGATACTTGGCGTGCAGTTTGAACATGGACTCGGAGGCTTCTTTAATCAGTCGTTAAGTCTGCTATGGCACTGTGTTCAGAAGTCTTTCACAACTGTAAAACACTCACACTCACGGCACAGTGGGGGAAATACAGCGCGTTGTGCAATAAAATAAGCAGATACGCCACATTGTATAGCGCGAGAAGGAGCGCAAATCCAGCCAGACGGAGGATCGGTTGTTGTAACTGTAACAAACTGACGAATTAACCCGTTTCACTCCATTCACAAGGCTGTGGGGCAACACACTGCCTCGGAGCCTACTTGCCAAAGCCGATCTGGCACTCTATAACCTTAATGAATATTCCCAAAAATCCTCCACCCCCCTCCTCCACCTCCTGTCGCCATTTTATACATTGGCGACTTCATATAAACTGCCTTGACTACAGCACCAGATGAAAATTCAATATTCAGTGGCGAGGCTTAATTTCAGTAAACAACTTTGGAGATCGCACCTCGCCAATAAAGAGAGGTATTCGCGTTCTGGAAGAGTAGATGTGTCCTTACCTCAACAGTCGGTGGGAAAAAATGGAATCCGACATTAATATATCAATGAATAATATTGGATTAGCTCCGATCGTTGCGTTTGGAGAAGAAGAGGAGGCGTGCAGGGGGTGGGAGCTCTCCTCAAGTGAACCCGGTGAACTGGCGTGAACCCTTCAGTGACCACGGCAAGGTACATTACATTACATTACCTTTCCACCCCTCAGCCACACTGTATGGAGACGGCAAAACAACTATGGTCGGCAGTGCAGGACGAGGCAGCTCCAAAAAAATTATAGCGAGTGTAGCCTATTTCCTATGAACACGTGATTCGGAGCGTCATCCAAAATCCAAAAGCCCTTTCATCTAAAATTTTGGAGAGGGGCGGGGATGAGATGGGGATGTGTGTGCGAGTGTGTGTAGAAGGGAGGAGGGGGGGAGAGGGACGTATACTGAGCCCAGTGCACATTTGGGTAAGTCGTTATAGGGGTAAGGGAGTGCTCTAACAGATTGGGTTATACATAGCTACAATGGCGCCGCGGAGCAGGCTGAACATATGGATTGTATTGTGTACATTTGGGATATTAAAAGAGTTTAGGGATCTGCCGTTTCAGGGAGATTCAGCAACCAAAAGGTCCTCTTAATCTTAAATAGGTCACATGTTGTTGTTTTTTTTGCAATAGAGTGCTGCCGTTTTTCGGAAAAAAAAGATCTCATGATCGTTGTGGGAATTGCCATTTAAAGCACAGGCCTATTAGCCCACCGGCTTAAAATAGAATTTTACGCACACGCGTAAAAGTGGTAGACCATTGACGCAGATGAACAGTAAATGTAGCCTAGTTGTACATGTCCACTTTCATAGTTAAACATAAGATGCCACTTTTTCATTTGATAGAATCACCAATGTTACTTATGTCTTGCTGTGCAGAATATGGGCTATATGGCTGTGACCCTCGTGACCTCGTGGGCCTTCTGTGCGTAAAAGCGCGCTGAGTAAAGTGCAGAGGCTCAAAACAGGGACACGTTTAGAATGAACGTCTAATAAGACAGAAATTAGAGAAAAACCTGCACATCCCTTCATATTTAAATACACTTGTCCCTTTTACATTACACTTGTTTAAAGTACTCTTATCTGTTTGTCTGTGCACTTTATTTTATATTCTTCTATATTCTATTGTACGTAATTCACACAGCTGTTCACACAACTGATCGACTGACTTTGGCATTTGAAGATGATGCGATTGCAAGAAATATATTTATATTTCTTGCACTGTTGATTGTTTAATGTTATTGTTTAATGCTATTGTCTGTTATGCACCACCCGCCATGACAAATTCCTTGTATGTGAAACATACATTGGCAATAAACGGTTCTGATTCTGATTCTAGTACAGAAATAGTATTAAGTATGATAAGATTACTCTGAAACCACTGAGCATTATGAGTACATTATGTGCCTACTTAGAAATATTATAGTACCCTAATATGAGGGATTTAGACGTACACTTAGCTATGTGTATAACAGGTAGGGGGACTACAGCCAGAGGCCTACAGCATATACAACATAAAGTTGTTAAGTATGGACATATTGGGCTACTACCGGCCTCCATTGTTTCGGAAACATGGATTTGCTCTTCCCTCCCAGTTTGTCCTGACTGGGTTCAGATGGTGCCTGTAGCTGTAGCTGTGTATGGTCAGGATAAACAAAGATTATCTATCAGGAAGATGAATAACTCAAGGGTAAAACAAAAACCCAGCCGGTGCGCTGGAGTGAGTCGTGTTGTTGTTCATGATCTGGTATAATACTAGGACTAAAAGACATGTGCCTCTACTATGACAAAATGTAACTTTTCTTGTGAAAACAATATATTTGGTGCACATATATGCCGGTACTCTGCTGATCAAGTGATGGAAAGGATACCAGCAGTCATGGCTCAATACAATATTTTACTTTTTACTTGTTAGCATTTTTGGAACAATACAGTCTTTGCTTTTGGGGGAGCGGGTATCCGTCGGATTCCTCTGGTTCTGTTGGCACTATCTCCTCTATTGCAGGTTTGCTTTTAAGTCCCAGTCGGCCTATGAGCAGCAGGACTGTTGAATACAGTTTGGATGGTACAGAACATGTTTCTCTTGATTATCATCTAATCATGTAAAATCATGCTGGTTTGTTTAAGGTTGACAGTTTATTTCTACGGTTACATTTCCTGGAAAAAATGTCAGCCAAAGCTCGAGGAATATAGCCTCAAAGGTGTCAACACTTGACCAATCTTCAGCATCATTCATGTTTAGATGGAGGTGGCAATGTGCTTACATTATACACCATATTTCTGTAGTTCGTGGTCAGATTAAGTTCATGCACAGCATCCATGATAAGTAGATACTGTTGCTATGGTTACCCACAGTTTGTGCACTGGTTTACGAAACACAGACATGATTTTAAAGCACACTTTTTTTCTGTGACCATGACACGGCTGAATATTCTCATGACCCAGTCAGATGTTTTAAATAAAAACCATAACACGTCAATAAAAATGTAGCCGACTGCCTTTTGGAGTGCTGCTTATCTTCAATACCTTTGAGTTCCTTCTGTGTTTCTACCTGTCTGTGTAACTTTAAAATGAAAGAAAGCAAGTAATAGTGAGTACTTTTATTTGTTTTGTTTTTTTACTGAGATTGGGGGGATACTGGTCTCAAGGAATCACAACTTCTATGGTACCAGGAAAAAGCGTCAGAGTGAGCGCTCCCTACTCCTCTCTGCTCTCTGCGGTGCAACCGGATCAGGGCAGAGCAGAGGCACGCACAAGAGGATTGTTTGCCTCCAAATGAGCCAATGAGATCGGCTTTACATTAGACTGACAGTCGGCCCTAGCGAGTCCGGAGACGGCATTCTGGTCCGACAACTTCTCGACAGCCAATACGGATCCACGACGGACCGGAACCGAGGGAAAAAAAGAAAATACGAATTTGGTTTCCCTGTAGGTCAAAACGTTACCTGGCACCTGCAACAGAGGAACTTTTTTTTTTTGGAGGAGAAAGGGTGTCAACATCCACAGCAATGGCTATGTCGCAGTACCTGGACGACTCTCCTCTGAGGTTGGGTCCGAAACCCACCGGGGTCGAGGACCTGAACCTGCTGGAGGTGTACAACGAGAGACACCGGCTGGCGTTGGAGGAGCTGCTGTCGGGAGGGCTCGACAACTTCCTGGACTTCCTCGGGAAAGAGAGGATCCCCAACTTTCTGTCGGACGACGAGATGCAGCGGATCAGGAGCGCCGCCGTGCCCCCGCGCTGCGTGTCCTTCCACGGGGAGGACCAGGCGCTGGAGCAGTCGCTCGGCAGCTCCATGGACTGCTCCACCGTCACCTACTTCCCCGAGGTGTCGGACGTGGAGCCGCCGGTGCTGGAGATCGGCTGGCCCGGCTTCACCGCCGGCTCGTACCGGGGCGTCACGCGGGCCGTGGCCCACTTCCAGCCCAGCTACGGGGACTGCATATACAGCTGCAAGGAGGCGGCGAGGCGAATGATTAAAAGTGCCACAGAGGTATGCACAAATAACGTATTAAAAGAACAGCTGCATACCTGTTGTATCTAATAACCACCTTTTTAATAATTCGTTATTTGGCAATAATAACAATATTTTCCTTTAGAGATATTCTGCTGGCACCATGCTGATATTCCTGAAGGGACATGCTGGATAATATCTCATTTTAGTACATTTTTGTATTTTCTACTTTCACATTATAGCCTAATATTTCTACAGCGATACCATGACAGCATAGTGTGTGTGGTATCTTCCTAAAACAGGATTATTTTTTTGGCTGTTTGTCAAATTCAAATTGATGTATTATTTTTATAAATATATTCTAAAATTCACATTTTATCAAATGGCCCCCTGCCACAAAATAATGAAGTGTGTGTGTGTGTGTGTGTGGTCCCTTATTGTCAGAGGAAAAACTCAAATTCTAAATCCTCTTTGTATTATTAAAACACATGCCAGATTGTCCCCATGGAATTTCCTTGATCAGTCCGAACATTTGGAAGGTTTTTTGAAGTCTTGATCAGAAAGAAAGCAGTGATCAAAAGGATCAAACAGTTAACAAACAAAACAACCTCATGAATATTCATGCTGATGCTCCTGACTGGAGCTGTCAGTCTCGCCCCTGTTTTTTGAAAAGAAACATTCCAGCGTGAAGGGAGTTTGTGGCTCCAGCAGCACCTCAGGCCTGAGGAGTGCCTGCGTGCCAGATGTGCCTCGACTTGCTTTGCTCCCTTCTATCAAAGTTTGCATTCCCTCTTCATTAGAGAGCTTTAAATGCTGGATGTCCTCTCTGGTTTACAGCTAAAATGTGGTGTGTGTGTATACACGGTGTGCCGGCAACCAGTTGAAACCTTAGTCAAATATTCTCAGCCGAGTTTAACCTTTTGGTCGTCTGTGTTGTTGTGATGTTAAACCACTCACAGCACACAGTCTTTATTGTGCGACGAGGCCGCTGACTGTAACAACGCATCTACAGTACATTGGCTCACAGGAACAGCCTGATCCTGTATTTCTGTGAAATTGAAATCTGTTTGTGCACATTTCTCCTAAAAATAAGCACCAATCCAGATAAGGTGGTGAACTCCTGACAAAACTGCATGTGGATAAACACCAGTTAAATCTGAGCTACGTAAACATCCGTGTCTAATCCTCGACACACAACCTTTGCCGCAGCATGTGAAATTCCATTCTTCCTCGCGAAGAAAAGAGGGAAGTCTCTCAGTGCGAACCTAAGCTCAAAAAAAAAAAAAAAAAAAAAATGGAGGCCAGCCCCACGGTGCCCGTTCTTGTCTCCGGCATGAAAGTAACTTGTCTGCTGACCCAAGTGTTACTGTCGATAGCCATGGTAACAGACCACAGTCAACAGCACGCTCGTCACCGGGAGTGTGTGTCGGAGCGCTTCGCTGCTCTGTTTGAATAAGGCCTCGCATTTGAAAATAATAAAAAACACAGTCATGTGCTGCTTACATCTGTGAGAGCACGGCCGCAGAATTCTATTATATTACCTCTGTAATTTTCCACTGCAGGTGATTGCCATAGTTACAGACTCCCTGACAGACCTGGATATCTTTAAGGATCTTAAGGAGGCGTGCTCCCTCCGCAAAGTCCCCGTCTACATCCTGCTGGACCAATCGTGTGCTCCTGCTTTCCTCAAGATGTGCAAAAATGTCGGTGTTCGCCTGGATGACCTTCGGGTGCGTGTGGTTGTTTCAGTGAAGCTGGGTGTGGCTCTGTGTGCACAACACAAACATCACATGGCATCAAATTAAAATAACGTCTTTTAATATTTGATATGATACTGGGTGGGTCTGCACTTATCTCTCGATCCTGTTGTTTCTCTTTCTTTTCTTTTTAATCCTTTCAGCAAATGAGAGTGCGAACCATAACTGGTACAACCTATTACATGAGATCTGGAGCGAGGATCACTGGAGAAGTTCATGAGAGGTTCATGCTGATTGATGGGAACAGAGTGGCTACAGGTTCCTACAGGTAACAGACTGCTAACCATTTTACCTAAATCTAAATGCTTTAGCTGCTGATTGTGTGGCATGGAGATGCCTCAAACCCACAGATTTAACAGGCTTTAAGTTAATACATTTTTCTTGCTGGGTTTGGATAATTGTAGCTGCTTACCTTTCAGTAAGTCATGCATGTTGAATTTCATTCCTGTGCAGGTACAACTGGACTGACGGCAAACTAAACAGCAGCAACCTAATCGAGCTTTCTGGTCAGATAACGGAGAAATTTGACGAGGAATTCCGCATCCTCTACGCCCAGTCGTTACCGATGAACACTCGAGGGCCTCCGAGTGTCCGAAACAGCGGCATCTACGAGCATCTCCTCATCAAACACTCGGTCGCCTCTTCCCCTCACCTGACCAGCACACCCAGCCGTAAGCCCCTGAACTTAGCTGTCCCGCCCCCTTGCGAACCCTCCACTCCCGATCATCCTAAAACCGGCCTAGCGTCCGACTCCTCCACCATAGGTGAGGACTGGACGGAGCAGCAGGACATGCAGGAGGATATCCTGGCCGGCAGCACCACGCAACGTTTTCCCGCAGATCAGCTAGCGGAGAAAGAGCCAGCGACCGTCTCCTGCCACGCCGCCACTCAGACCAGCCGGTCGGTGACGGACAGCGACACTCAAACTGACCTCCAGCTCACACAATGCCCCGACCTTATCGCACCAAAGAGTACAGCGCTAAACCAGGCCACCTCTCCCTCCTTTACCTCTCCCAGACAGAGCTCGCCCACCCAGGCAGCTCCAGACGGCACCTTGAAGGACTCCTTCCACAAGTTAACCAAAGAGCGCCATTACCACTACTCAACCATCCGCTCCAAGCTGGAGCACATGGTGACCGCCCTGTCCCAGAGGCAAGAGCTAGCGGACGTCACCAACATGACTCACGGGCCTGGCTATCACAGCAGGCAGAGGGTGCACAGAAACTGTGAGCAGGAACCAAACCCCAGACTGCTTGTTGAAAGTGCGGGCATGGGCACGTGGCCAAGAACCAGATGTATACACTAGTCTGTCTTCAGGGATTTTCGGAGATGGAGGGTCGTGGGAGAAGGATCTTCTGTTTCATATAAACGGTTTAGGCTTGTGCGGTAGAATTCTAGCTTTCTTCTATTTGTCTTATTTTTTCGAGTAATGGTAAGGGCAGTATCTTAATCAACACTTTTTTTTTTTTTGTCCAAGGACACGTGCAATATTCACTGTTTGTCCGTGTCAGTTTAAGGAAAATGATTTGCTGAGCCGGTTCCAACTGGAAAATATCTGCTGCAGTGTGAGTGAAAATGCACTGAAGCTCTTTTTTTGGATAATTTAATCACATTTGTGCGATAACTGCATCCGAACAACATACAAGAGAGCAGCTGTCTCTCACTGTGCTTTCTTAATAAACAGTAGTATTTGGCTTGATGAATGCTTATTTTATTTTTGGCTCTTCAAACTATTTGTGTTCCATTTAAGCTTTTCATAAAGCTTCACTTTAAGCTCATGAGCGTACAGTTTTTTTAAAAGAAAGTTACTTTTACTAAAGATAAAATATTATGGTATGTTGGCACTGTTCAGGCAATCACTGATAAAGACATTAAAGGTGGTGCAGTAAAGCAAAATGTGTCCAGTCGACTCGAAGACTTGACCCAATGCATCGTTACTTATTATTAATATTTCTACATGCTATTCTATGACTATTTAAAACCAATCAATTATGTGTATTCTGATGAGCGTCGCCCTCGACTCCAGTGTGATATTCACACACGGGGAGGAGACCCAACAGTTGGAGAAATACGTGAGTCAGAGAAGTTATTTCACATGACGTTCTCCAAGAAGAGAGAAGTGGACAACGAGACCAGAGAAACCAGAACCTTTAACCAAGAATGGAGAGACTCGTATATCTTCATTCTTCCTGAGACAGTTTAAAGCCAGTATGTCTCACGTGTTCAGAGATCGTGACGATTATTAGAAGCAATGTGAAGCGCCACAACGAGACAAAGCACAAATCTTCTGAGCAAACGTACCCTTACGAATCCAAAAATGAAGGCACAGAAAAATAAACCTAAGAGTCCGATATGATCAGAATCCTAAAACATGAGGTCACTGTCCAACAATGATGTAAACAGAGAGAACAGAGCTGAAACAAGTGGTTTCAATAACCACAGATAAAGTCCCTACTCACAATCTTCTCTTTTTAGAAGATGAGAATATGGATATCTTGGCTTTTATGATTGACATCACTTCACACCTGAATCTAATTAATTTAAAACTGCAGGACAATTTAATTAAATTCATTTATTTTAAGAGTCACATTTTTCAAAAGCTTTCTGTTATGTATTTTATTTTTTAAATCCAGTCCAAATTAGATGTTATTGTGATGTTCCGGACCTTTGCATGATGACTTTTACTAAGACTTTTTATGGACCCTTTTTTTTTTTTTTACATACTTAATATAACTTATATTGACAAACTATACTATGAACTTCTTTTGACAAATTATACTATCACATCTTTTGACTTTTTTTCGACATAGTACGTTAACATTTCTTTTACTTTGCTTGACATACTATACTGTGACTTTTTTCAACATTTTATCATATTAGATATATTCGATTTTTTTTCTATCTCTTTTTTCCCGACATGCTGTACTATGACTTTTTTATTTATTTTTTTTACAATTTTTGTCATGCTATACTATGACTTTGCTAAACATACTACACTGCATTTTTTGACATGCTACTCAATTAGTTTTTTTCTGTGAAATATCATACTGAGTGTTTTCAACATGCTATACTATGACTTTTTTCGACATGCTATCATATAACGTTTTTATGACTTTTACGACACAATGTTCTCTGACTTTTTAATGACTTTTCTCGACATCCTCAGCTGTGACTTTTTTATGATTAAACCCATGACCTCCACTGGTCTGCTATCACCCCGAGCTATCTGATATGACTCACTTCATCTGTGTTACGTAACGTATTTTACTCCTTCACTTTGGGTGGTAGATCTTCAAATGTACCGCAGTATTTGAGGACCGCACCCTGAACTTCCAAGTACCTGGCACAACTAACCACAATTTCACAGCATATTTGCCTTTCTTCACTTTGGGTGTTTAACCTTAAAATTCACTGCACCACATACGGATTTAACCCACCGTCTGATCTAACACACTTCACCACAGCTTCAAAGCATATTTGACATCTTCACCTTTGGTGTTGAAACTCAAAATGAACTGTGCCTCATAAGGATGGAACCCACAACCTTCTCATATCCAGAGCTATTTGATCTGTGATACCTGACCACTATTTCATAGAGCTATTGTTTATCTCGACAGGGATTCAGGATTTGATGTTTTAACTTCATTCTTTTATTGTAGCTTACAGCTTTTATTTCTGAGTAACTCTCTGGTTAAGAAATGAGGTTTCCCCTGTTGATCTTGTTCACATTAATCGACAGGTATAGTGAAAGCTTTGAGGACAGGGCAGGATTTGATCCCTTAGTTTCACATGCATGTCATGTTCTTGGATTGAGACACTTCATTTAGCCATTGATTCCCATCACCCACCCACCGTTAAGTTAAAACTGTAAATGTAAGTGTTTCAGCCAGTGCAGAATTCCGGTTTGTCGCTGGCTAAAACCAAACTATGATAACACATCATGTATCCTCTGAATAACAATTTTCAAACAAGTGATAACTTAATGCTACATTACTATAATTAGTTACACAACTGACTACAGTTGCTGGATTGGTCAAAAATTAATCCAAACCTGAACTGAATCAAATTTGTGAAAAGGCTACATAGCTCAACTTCTAAACAAACCTTTTATTATACTTTGAAGCTGTCTGATTGGTTGTTTCTTAGACCAACGCTCTCTCAGACTTGTAGGTGACTCCTAACATTTATTAATTAAACTTTTTAAAGGAAACTTCTGTTTTTTCGTAGCGAGGATTTGTGTTGAAAATGTTTCGACAGACAGTCGCCTATCTTTTCAACTGAACTCTGACTAAATAAGTATTTTTGGAGTGTACCAGTTCCTTTCACTTCATGCTGTAACACCCCTGTTGTAATCCAGTGTTCATTTATAATAATTCATGATAAAAGATGTATTATGAAACACTATACTATGTAATTCTTTATGACCCTTTCATGACATACTTTGCTGTAATTTACATTACTATGACATTATTATGGCTAAAAACTATGATTTGTTTCATGGAATACTAAACTGTGACTTTTCTGTGTTTTTTCAGACATACTATACAAACACTCTGAAGAAATACTACACTATGACCTTTTTTTTGGAATACTATGCTGTGACTTTTTTTGATCTACTGTATGTCATCTTCATGGTATGCTATAAAAGGACTTGATTTGACATATGATACTGTGGCTTCTTTTCAAAATACTATAATATGTCTATTTTCTGACAAACTATTATGTCTTTTTATGACACTTATCAATATATTAGAAATCTTTGGTCTTTTTTAGCATACTACACTATGCCTTTAAAAAAACATTTCATCTACTTTACTACTTTACATTTTCATGTTGTTTCATGGTCTTTATGATATACTATGTCTCTTTTGAACATACTATTCTTTTACTTTTTTTCTATGTACTATACTCTGGCTTTTTATGACTCTTTTTGACGATGATTTTTTTATGATTGTTTGACTACTGACATACTAGCCTATGATTTTGGCAGTACCCACTGGGTGAAAATAGCTGTACTTTATATGACATTTTTACGACATTTCTTCTATTGGGCTTGCATTACACCGGTGTAAACTGCCTGGCATACTGAGTATGCCGGGCAGACACACAGCTGACAACTTTGCAGCTTAACTACTTGATGCGGTAGAGACTTACTGGGAAAGAACCTGCATGTGTCCATGACCATGCATGGAACATTGTGGCTGCTAACTCTGCCAGTTAATGAGGGTCAGAAATAAAACAATCTAAAGCAGCATCCCTGTATGATATACTGTATTGTTTTTATGGCATATTAGATATTACCATATTTGTATGATACTTTTGAAGGCATACTATATTGGGACATATTTTATTACGCTTTTCTATTGCATACCATACTATGACTTTATAGGACATGCTTTGGCATTTTTATGACACACTATAGTATAACCTTTTTATGACTACTACAACTACAACGACAACTACGAATGTTACTCCAACAGCTACTACAAGAACTAGTACTTCTACAAAAACAATTATTACTAATACTACTACAACTAAGACAACAACTTCAACTATTACTACAACTTCTAGTTACCAAATGTTTGTGTCATGGACTCCACGAGTCGCCTCCTCGTGGCCCGTTGTTCATTCAGCAGTCTGGACAGAAAACAGAGAGATGGAAACCAACATTTATAAAACATCGTGTCTCCGGCTTCATAGATCAAAGCCTACAACACAAAACACAGATAGGTGTCAGGGTTTATGTTACCCAGCTTATGCCAGCTTTTTGCTGGTATCACTTGTAGTTGTCCGTCAGATGAAAAGACCAACGCTAAAAATGTCAGATGAGAAATATGCCAAATAAATAAAGAAATTGATCTTACTGTAAAACAAAGAATCTCTTGTCTGTATGTGTATGTGTACTATAGTATGTGTGCATATCAGAATCAGAATCAGCTTTATTGGCCATGTATGCGTACGCACACAATGAATTTGACTCCTTACGTTGCTCTCAACGTGCATACACAGAATATACAAAAAAAAAAAAATGTACAACAAAGTAGACAAGAGGTAAGCATAGACATTTAACTACTATGTACAAATGTAAATATATATATATCCAAAAGTATATATATATGAACATAAAGCACAACAAACAATGACAATGGAATTGAGGTATTAGTGCAGAATGGTGCTGACAATAATCGGAAGTCATTTTGAATGGTGGTTCTATATGGGCACTACGTGCTGTTGAGCTTGGCACAAACAGTGTTTTTGTCTTCATATCTCAATGGAAAGCACAAAGGTCCTACTGGTGAGTGATCAAAGCAAGTCAGAGTCCTGGCTCTGGTGAGACGTGTGCTCACAATGCCTTGAGTTATAAATGTATTACTCACTCTGAGCTGTGGGCGAATAATGTTTAACTGGCTATGAAGTGTAACTATCCCGTATCAAGATGTACAGATAGCTGCATTCACAGAGGAAGGAGAGCTGTTGATGTGGCTATAGCATGTGATGGAAAGCAGGAATCTGAAGGTGATTAAAGGACTGTGTTTACAGGTGAACAACTAAAGGGTGTAGTAAAATAATGAGTAATGAGAATAAACTTTTATGGCATCACGGTTTAAAACAAACGTCCTGCTATTTACTCTAAATGAACACATTTATGATGGAACACTGCCAAAATCATCATATAGAAGATGTATTTTTAAAGTTGACAGTCAACATGAACATTTAACAAAGGTTAACTGCCATGTTGTTTACTGTCAATCAGTCATTAAAACTGTATTTGTATGACACCTTTCATAAAGGTCAGTGCAGTTCAAAGTGCTTCACAGGTGTTAGTCCTGCACTTTCAAACAACTTGTACTTAAAGTGTACGTTTCAAATTCAATTCAGCTCCCTTTTTCAATGATGGCTTATTGTTAATTTATTCTGGTGGTGGAAAGTAACTAAGTTCATTTACTCAGCTACTGTAATCAAGCACAAGGTGAGGTGTGTTTGAGGTCCCTATCAAACTGCAAGGAATCACTTTTATGAGGGGCTTAAGGTACTCAAAAAGTTTTGAAACATCACAAGCGGTGGCAAAAGCGCACCTACAATATTTCCTCTATGCAATAATTTAGATTCAACGGTTCGGCTATATTTAGCTTTTTAAAAGCGTACTAATCTATCATAGGCTTAGCTTGTTTTTTTACTGATGCTTCTTGTTATTGAGAGTGAGAATTTGTTCACTGACAGTTTGCTATATTTACTGTTCATTTTATTTGTATTCTTGTTTTTTTAAACTTATTTGTTACATGTTCAAAGTAAATAAATACATATAAAATGAAACAAAAGGATTGTCACCGTCTCTTCATAATCATCAACATGAATTAGTTTATGACTGTATGAAAATAATTGTAAAACCTGTGCAAGATAAGCATATCGTTTGTTTAAAAGAACGGCATTGTCTTCTTTCCTTTGGTAAAGGAAGGTCCAGTGTTTCCTATGCTAAAGGAGGTAAGAAAGGAAGCATTGAAGCACATTTCCTGAGCATTTAGAGAATTCAAACAGCTCTTATCATGGTGGCCACTACGATACTTCCGGGTCATTTCACTCAGTTATGAACCTTCCAAAGCAAAAAGGACTTTTTAACTGCAGCCCTGCTCCTGTATTATTGGTGTCAGTTAACCCCGCCCCCTATACTTTAGGCCCACCCTCCTTCATAACTCATGAACTGTTGTCTTAGTCACTTGTGGTGGCCATCATTGCACTCAGCAGAGATCCTCTTTCATTTGTGACATACACGAAGGTGCGAGGGCCCTTTGCAACTTTAATTCATATCGTACTTTTTGCTCTTTTGACCAGCTGCAACATTTAAATGCTGCTTAATGCTAGAGTACTTCTTCCACAACTGATTGACATGAAATAATGAACCTGCTTGCTGCTATTAATGGCCATGGAGATTGCTTACCCAATATCAATTAATTAATCCATTGGTTAATTGTAGTTCCACCCATATCGGTATTGATTTGTTGATATTACCTTTGGTTTGCTTTACAGAGAAATGTACTAAAAGGTCATAATGTAGCAGGATTATAACCAGTAACTATAAAATGTGGCTACAACTGTAACAGTGTTACAGATTTTCTTAATTTACAACATGCTACAATATTACCATCCAGAATTACCATCACCTACACTTCAAACTACTACATGGTAATAAGATGAGAACAGCAGGCTGTCCTCCTGTGGTGTGTGCATCTCTTGCTGGGCAAACACATCAAAAGCCTCTGCAGCCATTATGTGAAATGGACCAGCTGCAGGGAATTGATCCACAAGTAAAAACAATGGTGAGAGAATGGTATTTGTTTTTAATTGGCTGCTGCAAAGCAACACTGTCTGCAATCAAGGAAGCAGTGGGGGAGCCACAACACAACAGTCTGCGTTAGGCTTGCTCACTGGTACACAGAGAAGCACTCATATTGCACTTCACATGTGACAATTAAAAAACTTTATCTATTATTTACTGTTTCATTTTTTTCCTTGATAGAAAGAGCCTATTTGTCACTGGGGTTCCACTTGTGATGAGCATTAGCTGTAACACTAGCAGGACTCAGCCACCAGAGAGAGCCCTGTCCTTAGCTAAAACATGCTCACCGATTCATTTTTCTTCACCATCCTTATGAAAAAGCTTCGAACTCTGGAAACACAGATTTCTTGGAGTGACACAGCGTCATATCTGTCTTTTTAACCACAAATACTCGGCTGAATTATCACTGTTTAATCAAAATTTTTGGTTATTTGTTATATAAATTCTGATGACCGTCTCACACTGTCTAGTTTTATACAGTACAATATACATTTTCAAGTTTGCAGCGGACTTATTTAGAAGAGACAAACAGCTACCGTCTGATGTCCTCATAAGGTCACTTAAGATCTCTGGAGAATTGTAGCGGTGGACTTCTCATGCTGCATGCTGGGTAAAATCCTTGTGGATGTCAGCATGTCTGGCAGAAGGTGTAACATTATACCCTACCAAATATTGTGTTAAGGCCTAATCCAGTTAGTCAGCACGCTCATGCTGTTGTGCATAATGACAAATCACACGCCATGCAGATGAGAAATAACCTTTTACTTGCAGGTGTGTAGAACAGTGAGGTTATAAACCGAATGTCAAAGGGATGTGTACGTGAATTAGAAAACTGTAATGTATTTATTACACTTGTATTTTCAGTGTTTCTGTCTCAGATTTTTAGTGTATGAAATGTAGATTTGAAGGCCAGGGTTTGTGTTGCATGACGGCAGTATTTTACGTTAACAGTCCCTCAGAGTCCCAAAGGACAGAATAGATCAGGATATTGCAGACAGACAGTACTCGTCATACAATTGATTATTTGACTTATATCCATCACCGTGTACATGTATTTAGGCTTCCTCTCTACTTGAGTGTGAACACACACACTGGACTTCTAACTGTGGAACAATGCATTTGTTTTGGCATTATATAAACTGAAGGGAACAGTCAGAGCGGCGGATTTTGTGTCCAAATTTTTCAGATTTTTGCTCTGGATCTGGGAAATAAAAGTCAGGTTTGGCTTCTGACACTGACTGAAAGAGTCAAACGGCTCTCCTGGTGCTGCACATAAACCTTTTAATTACAGCAAACATGGTTGATGAGTTTGAAGCTTGATTACTTGGCCTTCATTAGTCAGATTGTGAGATATAGTGACTCCCAGAGGTGCAATTTGGCATCTCTAAACACTGCCACCCTCTGTGTTTAGCAATTACATTTACCCTACAGTACACCCAAACAGGTGTGTCCACCCCAAATACACATACACACACACAAACCGGCTCTTGTATGTACACTCACACTTTTTATCATCAGCTTGAACAAGCAAGGCTGCATGTAGGAGTTTCAGTCTGTTTTTGTAATTTTGAGAAAGCCTGACTAAAAGAAAACACTGATAAAATGTGCTTAGTGTGCTCAGTCCTACTCTGTTGAACTCTGCCTGTCATAACGATTTCGTGTTTGCTGTGCCGTCTTGGCTTTGTTTTCCATCAGGGCGGCCGGTGGTTGTCACTACACCGAGGAGGGAGCGTTCTGCCTTTAGGCCACGACACACTGATAATGAATGTTCAGCTCATCGGAAAAATAAAGTGTGTCTGTATTATGTGGTCAGGATCTGGCCGTTGTTTGGGTGTGTGAGTCAGACACGGTGACATGCTCGGACGTTCAGTTTGCACAACAGTCAGTCACTTCCTGCGTTTTAATGCTGACGCCAGGCCGCAGTTAGGCTAATGCAGGTGGAAGGTATTGTTGATAGGCTCTTTGTGCTATACTGCATGTTGAGCTTTAACACGCTGTCCAGCAGAAGCCTTGCCGCTATTTTTAGACGGGTACAGCTGCTCCTTAGCACCCACCCTTAAACCAGCCATTCAACAGAGATTTATGGCAGGAGCCCATGAGAAACAGCTGTAGTGTCTTCGCCACTTGCTTGTGTAAGCTGAGGTTTATTAAGAATCTAATTTATTTTGTATATTACGGTGCCTAGTATTAACAACAGCTGACACCGGTATTAAACGTAGTTATCAGCAAGTGGGATGCCTCACGCAGTTGAACGTTTAAACCACAAGTCTGGAGCGTCCGGTGCTGCAACGATGAGTCAGACTCTGGTTACAACGCCACCTGGGTCCAACACAAGTTCAACACTTGTGGTGGGCTGCTCCACCACAACACCATGTGTCCCTGCATGTTAGCTCAGCATTCTGTACGTACATCTGAAAAACAACTATATAGTTTGTCCCTGATGAAGGTGACTCTGTGTTTGCTCATACGTCCCTGATGAGGACAGAGAAAAGATTCCTGGGACTTTGTGTTTTGTACAAAAAAACAAACACAGATTTGTCATATTTAAAAAAGATTTGAGCCTTACTGCGCCCATGATACTGTATCTACAGTCCAGTTCACCACAGCCCCGGTCTAATCAGGATTGTTACATGATTATACTCGTGTGAATTGGCAGGAAACTGCTGTGGAGGTACAGTAGGCAGAGGAATTGGCTTTATGAGAGAGAGAGAGAGAGTCTGTGTGTGTGTGTGTGTGTGTGTGTGTGTGTGTGTGTGTGTGTGTGTTGGGGATGGGCACTAAATACGCAGCTCCTTCAGCAAACACTCTAGCAGCATAGCTTAGGTTTAGCTTATCACTGTCAGTTTGTTGTCTCCATTATTCAAAAGGACACCTTATCAGCCAGGGCGACTCGTATTAGCCGTCTCCACTGTGTGCTCCACACAATGATGTTCTACACTGTTCCACATTAACTCTGGTGTCTATTTCAGCAGCTCTCTATCCATTTATTGATGCATGTCTTCCATTGATCCCGGCATTGATTTGTCATGCAATCCATTACCCATCTGTCTGTTTCAGCTGGCTTTTAAATGATCCGTCAGATTGAGCTATTAAGGGGAGTAATGGGGAAGTCCAAAGGTTGGTGATACATTCAGGGAGAGAGGGGTGCTCTGTGTGTGTTTGAGGGTTGGGTATAGGTATGTTGTCAGGCATTTAGAAGTGTGCAGTGATTTGATATTTACACAACTGTAGCACTGAGTGTGGACCTCATGAACAGAACTGATTATTGAGTAAAAAACAGGGCTTGGTGTTGAACCTCAACACCAACCAGAATCTCTCTGTTGCACAGATTATATAAAACTGTCAAGTACCAATTAGTCTCAGTGAATTCAACTTAAGTTAGTTGATTTGTGTTCTTGTTTACTATGGCTTTATATTGCTTAAATGTTATGTACGGGCAAATTAAAGAAACCTAGATATTTCATGTCAGTTTTGTTTTTGATAATTGGTTAATTCAACCAATTATCAAAAACAAAACTGACATGAAATATCTAGTCATATTCATAATAGTGACGGTTCCTGTTTTGTTTTTGACAAAGGTCTTGTGTCTCCGTTTGTGTTTTTACAACATTTAGCATCTGTGAAATTTAGATTATTTTGTAAACTAACAAGAAGTGTTTTAGAAATTTGTCAAAAACAAGGTATAAAAACGTAAGTATTTTGGTATTGGTACCAACACTCTGGTATTGTATTGACACTAAAATCAAACTCACATTTTCAAATGGTAACAGTTTGGAAGTGATTGTGAGTTTCCTGTTTTAAATCACTAACTAAGACTAAGAGTCTAACATTTTGAAAAATATGCTAAATCACTTTCTTGCTGAGAGGGAGATGAGAAGATTGATACCACTCTCTTGTCTGTCTGATAGGTATGAAGCTACAGTCAGGAGATGGTTAGCTTAGATTAGCATAAGATAGAGGAAAGTGGGGAAAACAGCTAGCCTGGCTCTGTTTGAAGTTAAAAAATACACCTACCAACATATCTAAATGCCTTATCTTGTTTTTTTATGTGTACACAAACTAAAATATGAAAACAACAATTTGTAATTTTACAGAAAGCTGCGTGCTGAAGCTATTTCCCAGCCGAGCACAGTGACTTAGCTACAGCTACGCTAATTGTCTCCTAGCTCTATTGCTTCATACTCAATGGACAGATATGAGAGTGGCATCAATCTTCTCAACTTGCCGCAACAACATTTTTCTGAATATTCCTTCAATTTAAATGGTCCTCTATGGTTTGAAGAAATTGTACGGGCCCGAAGCTCATGAAAACCTTTCTAAACTTAAAAAACGCTTGGTCATCACGCTAAAAAACAGGTTGGGTTTATTAGTTATTAGTTTTGGAGGTTTTTACCTGACAACAACTATATTTAGGAAAAACACATCCTTTATGCATTCTCCCTTAAAGTTCTGGAAATACATTTTCGGGGATTTTTTTTTACACGGACAAAGCGTTCTGAAATTCTTCATCATTCGTTTCATACTTTTTTTAAATGATGGTCTGGGTCTTTCGGGGTAACACTTTAATCTTCCTGTAAGAACACACTTTGAGGAAACAAAGAAAATGCCACCAGCCAAACATAGATGTGGGGGGCTAAGATGGGGGCTGTTCCAGATTGAGATGCAAGATGGATTCATATATATTCATGAATTCAGTCAGAAAAGTCAAACGGAAGCAGTATGATAATCTTGCAGTAATTGCATTTTTCCCTCCAACTGTTTTTGGCAGAGCTGAGAGCCACTTTCAGAGACATACGATGGAATACAGTCTCAAACAGCGGTGAACAGTGGATACACTCTGACCCGGTACCTGAGGTCAGTCTATCCACAGCGGGGTCAAGTGGTGGTTATGACAAATCCAATGGATTCATGGGTAATGGGATGGCTATCATTAGTGCTTGGATAGTCAATTATATGTTTAATTAAGCAAGACAGACATCAGATAATTGAACTATTGACTGGTCTCTCCAAGTCACATTTGTCTTCTGATTCAGGGAGGGCAAAGCTGAAGTCATATCGCAATTTGTTTGGAGGCGTGAAATCCTGATGAGAGAGGAAATAAAATCTGGTCCTTTCATTTACTCGACAGATTCATTTGATGTCCTGACCTCTGACTGAGGAACTTTTTAGTTTTCTGACTGTGCACTCTTTCTCTTCCGAGCCTCAGGATATGCCTTACAAAAAAAAAGAAACATCCAAAGGACCATATTTCAAACTATCAAGCTTTTTTTTTTTTCATACATGTCAGTCTGCTGTCAGCAGCCGTCTGAAAAGTGCTGACATTGCTGCCCTCCTGTCCGGCTGCCCGCTCCCTCTGTGTGAACTTGGATTTAGCTCAAGGGTATAGCCACCCTGCTAATGTGATGTAGCTCCAAGAAGGAAACAAATTGGCCTGACGTCTCATACGCTGCCTTGTCTTGATTGTGTGATGGCTTCCACTGCTAATGTGTTACGATGGGTAGACCTGCACGGGGAGGGAGACGGGTTTGTGTGTGTGTTACAGAGAGAGAGAAAGAGAGCGAGAGAGGGAGAGGGAGGGAGGGAGGGAGGGAGGGAGGGAGAGAGGGTGGGTGGGGGAAGGGCCTCAGTCTGCAAGATCAGCACAAGTGGAATTGCATTGATTCAGTTAACTGCAGAGTTGGAGCGTGATGTGGAATTCTGTTTATCAAGGGTGGAGTTTACACGTAGGCTCCATTTTGATCTTATTTTCTACATGGCATTCATTATCAGCCCCTGCTTTCTTACTTTCATCAATAAAATGTAATATCACCGTTGTACATATAGCTTAGCCCCACCTGGAGTTTCATAAGCTCAACAAAATGAGCAGATGTGTGGGTTTTTTTTTGTCTTGAATTAAATGGCCACATACTGTAATTAAATGGCCACATACTGTTTTTTCCCCATAAAAATCATAACTAGAAATGCTTGCACAGCTCAGATGTGATGATACTGGCAGATACACACTGTAAACAACATCATAATCTGCATTAATCTACAAGATCAGATGCAAACAACTGACATCATGTTCTGTAAATCACCAGGAAATGTGCCGCATATTCCGTGTAAATACCGACTCGTGTTTTATATTCAAACCGAAGCCACTGGCCTAGAAACGACATCTGCTGAATCTTAACAAACTGCTAAATAAACATTGTACTAATTATAAGGAATAAAGCACAGAATTGCAGCTTAGTAATTGGCTGTCTCTTATGAATGAGGGGTGTTTAGTCGTTGCAAATACACAGACAATATTGTGTGCAATTGTCAGAGGAACGATGTGATGTATTAATTCATTAAACTGAACGTAAAATACAGTGATATAATAAATGTTTCAGATCAGACGTCTATGGCTGTCTACGTGCAGTCTGTCCGTGCTCTTCAGAGGGGATGCACGTATTGTAAATTGATCTCTTAAACATACATTTAAAATGGGCATGTTGCAGATGTATATTTTCTTTTCTCCTTTACCTCTATTCCCCTCTCTTTCCTATCCTCAGTTCTCCGTCTAGCTGTAGGGAATTTGTCTCTAAGGGTTTATCATGACTGCCTCATATTCCCCCCATCCGCCCCCCCCCCAGTTTGTCATTTTGCTGATCCAGATGCTTTTTCATATTTCAGTATTCTTATCATCCACTGGCAGTAAGATGATCCATTTCACTTATTTCTTAGAAGTGTGACTGTAGCCTAAGTCAATATCTACAGAATGAATTCAGTGAATTGCAGAGGAGGGGCAGCTAGTTAGCGGCTGGGGTGGTAGCGGTGGTGGTACTGGTGGCGCAGGACTCTTTTTTTTTTTTTATCCAGAGTCAGCAAGGGTAAAATGTCAAGCATTTCTTAGGGAAGCGGCTCCATAGGATTCCATTTGAAGCTTTAATCTTAATTGAGAGCATCGCACATTGATATTCCATAGGCCTCTTTGCCCTTCGCCTCTCAGCTACTTTCATTTAGAGGACAGCCGTACTGCACTAGAGCATGGGGATTGCTTTGTCAGACAGCCAAGAGGCCAAAGGCAAGGTCAACCTCTCTTTGTAATGGTGGCTCACCGTGGAGCGAAGGCATCCCCTCTTTGATGCTGTCAGTACTTTTGTGAAACATTTCCTGGAGTCAAACTGAATGAAATGCATCACATTCTGACCTTATATATTGGCGCGAAATATTATGGAGGACTCGTATTTCAGTTAATCATATCAGGTACGTAGCTTCACAGCTTCCTGACTTGTGGGTCCAAACAAGCCACTTCTCTCCCCCACAGCTCGAGGCCAAACAGAATGATGATTCAATGCAATTGCGGAGTAAAAAAAAAAAAAGAAAGAAATTATTTGCATATTTAGCAGTCGGAGAGAGTTCATCACAGCAGCCACAGATATTATTCAATTATGCATCAGATTATCTGAAATAATCGTTTGACTCTAACTGCGGACAGAGGAAGATATCTGTGCCCTGTCCGTGTCGGAAATCTCCCAACTTAGCGCTGCGTAGCTCACAATGGGTGCAGCAGCATCCCCTAATCCTCAAACAAAGGGGAAGGACTAACTGGCCTGGCAGATGCAGCGATAAGGCCCATGTCATCAAGTAAGGTGAGGAGAGGAGGAAGGTGCGGGACGGCAACGCTCTCGCCACTCCTGTGGGAAGACTCGTCATGCCACCTTTCCAGAGGTGATGAAAACAGATGGAAATAAAGACTCATGAGACACACACACACACACACACACACACACACAGAAGCTGTTTACAGCTGAGTGCACAGCCCCTATCCGTGGGACTGAGGACCGAGCTTGCCTCCATTTCTCATGCTCCTGCTTCAGCCCGCTGCTGACACAGATATACTGTAAAGAGATGGCAGCACAGATAGGTATGCACGTGCATGTCAAAGTAGCCCCGGGGGAGAGCCGGTCTGAAAACACAAAAGACTGAAGGGATAACGTACAATCCATGTGCCACACTTTCCTCATTAATCTCAAAACATTCATGTGACACTTTAAACTGTTTTGGGAAGCACTGCTCGAGATAACAAGTTTTAAGTATTTGCAGCAAACACAAGTGTTTCTTCTGCTGATGAAACAATGAATCAGGATTAAAGGATTAGTCCTTCAAAGATCTGTTTTACTAGCACATATGAATAACAGGTTCCTATGGACGGGGCTGTGGCCTCTGACAGATTTATCAGGCGATCAGGGCTTGATAAAGCTTCTGAGAAGCTGCTCCTATTTCAAAGTCTTCTCCACTGGTTCTGTGGGAAAGCCCAAAGCTCCTGCTTTCCACTCCTTCCACCGATCAACCACAGCAGCCTTTGCTAAACACCTCAGCTGCCACAGGCGAATCAACACAGTTAGACTCCAGATCTATTCAGACAACAAAGCAGCTGAACTCCCTTAGCAGGACATTGGGAAAGAATCTTTAAAGAGAGGGTTCGCTTTATCACACGGATCAATGACATCTATTCGAACCAGGCAGTGATACCGAACTATTTCCAACAAAACACAACCTACTATGTTTTTAAGAAGGGACATGAGAGCATTGCCAAAAATATACATTCTTTTTTTAGCAATAGATAGATAGAGCGATAGATTTCACAATCAGCATCTGAAAATAATTACTGCCACTAAGCCATACGGGTGCTAGGAAATTTAACAAGATGAGCAGATTCATTTTTTTGTGTGGAAAGAGGATGCACAAGGTCCACACATGAGTCAAGGCTGTTCCTCTCCTCGGGATTTAAATATAGCTTCGCTCTCCATTACCGCTGTCACTCACGGAGTTATGGTGACCTTCTGACCTCGCCTGTACAAAAGAGACTTGAAGCTGACATGCTCGCTCCGAATGTTTTTCACCAGGGCAGCCAAACGGCAGAGAGGCACATTTCAATATCGTTTTCTTTCTGGGCTTGGATGTTATCAGTCTGATAGTTTGTCATTGGTAATGTTCAACTCATTTTGCCTGATTTTTGTCGGAGGTTTCATCTGTGCTCCAGAGGACAGTGCAAACGTGCGGGAGGCAAACAGATGACGGGTTCCCACAACATTTGGACTGTTGAATGTTTCTCAACACCTGACTGAGGTCAGAGTTTGTTGGGTTGCAGCTCAGAGGCCACCCGCTTGTGTTGTTGTTGTTCAGCCTGGACATGATAGTGCTGCAGGCCGCTGCTTGACCACGTGTGGGCAGTGTGTTACTTCATACAAATCACTTTCTCTTCTCTAAAACTAAACTGCTGCTTTTAAAAAAAAAAATAAAAAAATTGCAGTTTTACATCGGGGCAGTCATACCAATTCTGTTTTGCCTTGTAAAGGCTATAAAGACTCAGTAAACAGTAAACAATAAGCTGTATCTCATGATAAACTAGAAGGGCTCACAGAGAGCGCAGGCCTCCGCCTTGGTCGTTTACATAAGGGAAAAATAATGCGTCCAAATGTAATGGGTTCTTCCCATGCTACACTCCACCCATACCCAAAATCTGGACGTGTAGTTATTCCATAGTCCCGTTGACGGACAGACAAACCAAACCCAAAACATAACCTCCTTTCTGTAAGTAATAATAATACGATACATAATATCATGCTATCCAGCCCAACATCACCAAAAACTACAGCCTCAAAAATAACTTTCACAAAAATTAAAATTTTAAAGCAGCTACAATAAAGATATCATTCTGTCTGTCAGGGCTTTGGTCTAAACTGAAATATTTCAACTCATTGGGTGGAAAAACATTTTGCACATATACTCATGATCCCCTGACTTTCCTCTATTGCCACCATGAGGTTGACATTTGTGGTTTTCAATGAAATGTCTCATCACTTATTGGATGGATTGCCATGTGACAGTCATGTCTGCCTCAGGACGAAACTAATTATAACTTTGGATATTCTCCGACATTCTGTCTAGTGGCGTCATCAGGTTGACATTTTTATTTGGTGCTAAACTAAGACGGTGAACATGGCAAACATTATATTTGCTAAGCATCAACATTTTAACATTGCCATTGCGAGCTTGTTAGCATGCTGACGGTAGCATTTAGCTAAAAGCACCTCAGAACTGTGCCTCAGCAGTGGATTAGTAGGCCTACAGCGTCACACAACCGCTGGTGTACTCACACTTCCTGAAAATGTAACTCAAAAGAAAATAACACGCTCAATAAGCTGCAGCACTGTGAAAGCCTGGCGTTCAGGAAAGGTGCCCGCACAGAACGCACAGGTGCACAAGCCACAGAGCATAAAAGCAGGCATTAGTCTTGTTATATTAAAAATGATTCACATGAATATATATAAAAGAGCCACTCAAAGAGATGAACAGAGAATTGTCCACCAACTCAGCGGTTGCCAAACTCAAGTTTGGGCAGAGCTAGCTAGCTAGGCTGTAGCTTCCCAAAACATAACATTACATTCATTTAGCTGAAGTTTTTATCCACCGTGACTTACAATAAGTGCATTCAACCATCTGGGGTTGACCCTGAAAAGAGGAAGAATCATGGAAGTCACATCAACTTCATCAAATATGCTGAATTACTTCAAGTGCTACATTTGGAGACAACAAGAGAAAGATACTCATTTTATCACTTAAGGGCAAAGGTGCAGTGTGCACAGATGAGTTTTCAGTCTGCGACGGAAGGTCGAACTAATCCTCTAAACGGTGATAAAATGTTGGTGTTTACCGTTTGTTTCTGCTCCCCCTAAGTGGCCAAAAAATAGATAATGCAGGTTGTCAAAGTTCAAAATTTTCACGTAACCATGAGAATTCTTTTCTATGTGCAACAATTAAATCACGAGAAGTTTTCATTTGTCTAACAAATGAACTCTTCTTATCACACCGTCTATAAACTTTTTTTTTTTTTACTTGTAACCTTTCATTTCATTCTTTTGAGAAGTTCGGGTTTCTTTTTTTTTCTGCTGTTGAATCCCAGAACAAAGTACTTCCTGTATCTTGACCACAAAAAGAACAAACAAGTACATGGGTTCACTGTAGTATAAAGGCCTGCATCCCCTTAAATAGAGTCCTTATAAGCCCTGTGTTGGCAAATCACAAGCTTCTCTCCCAGACAGTCCACCCCGCAGCACAAAGATGGTTGTTACTCAGTTGTTGTAGCGGAGGCTTAACATCGCCCATGATGACAAAGATGGCCAAAGAATCAAAGAATGGGCGTGTGAACGCTGTCCTGCCAAATCCTCCAGCTGCGTAGAGGACACAGAGACGGATCCGGCTGCGCTAAAATCAGCTGAAAGGAAAAATGATATGGCTTTAAGTTCAGCATAGTGCATCTGAGAAACATGAGGGGAGAGTTATGACACAAGGGAGATGTTAACATGACACACCAGTGGAAGATTGACACACCCAATTCCAAGGAGGCCTGTTAGACTTTACCAGAACGTATGACACCCGCAGAAACTTATGAAGAAGGGTGTTGAATGGTACTTTTCAAACCCTCTCATCTGTCCAACTGCCTTTCTGACTCTTCATGAGAGGCTCTAACAGTACAACAAGAAAAATCTAGTTTCTTTAGGATTTTCCAACTAAACCCGATCAAGATAATATTGTATTTCTCTGGGATATCTTTTGCTATTCTTTTTGGGCCACCATTCATTCAGACTCAGTGACACCATGCCCAAAAAACAAAATGAGATCCTACTTTAAAAAACATGCTTTCTTCTCTTTTGTTCTCTAACTGTACCAACAACCATTTATTTTTTCATCTGCAGCGCTCTTCTCAGAAACTAGTCTCCCCATTACTCTTCCTGGATGCGAGTTTGTTATATACCAGAGACATAATATGGTCCCAGAGGGCCGGATCTGCTTTCCGGGTTGTGATAAACTCGCCAGGGTGCACATACTGGTGTCTGAGCAGGAGCTGACCCTTAATCAGCGACGTTTTGCCAACAGCAATTGAGAGCCACAATTATCTGCCCTATAGATAGGTAGGCTGTATACTGGGGGCCAGGGGCTGTGGAAAGGGAAGAGGCTGTCAGGGGGGGGAGAGAGAGCCTGTGTTAACCTCTGTGGCTCGTGTTTCTACTGTGCACTAATGGACGCCTGTCATCATTATGGACAGAAACAGGAGGGCGCCTGCCAGCTGCATGACCCCCATAAAACCGAACAGGAAATCCTAGCACGGAATGAAAGGAAAGGAGATTCCTTCTCTTGGTTTTTTTTTCTACTCTTCTCCTCTCTCTAATGACCCCTCATTCACTCTCTGGCCTCTTATTTACGCTGCAAGCGTATTTAACTGCAGCGTCACTCACGAAACGGGGACAAATATGCTGGGTGTCCATCGTATGAGAGCAAGTCACGGTGTTGAGGGTGTGGTCATCGGATTGTATCTGAAATGATCAGTCGCTTCAGACGCACAGTTCATTTACCCCTGCTGTGCATGCCAGCAAAACACCTCTGTTTTTCATCCTCTGGTAACAGACTCGGGCTGTTTTATAATGTTTCTGTCACGCTGGGAGTAACCTGTATAATCATTACATACAGTGGTTCAACCTTTGCTCGCTAACTAAAGTCCATGCCTGTAATGTGACAGGACTTTGTCACACTTCTGTCAGTGATGTCCACTGAAACGTGACAAGCACTTTATCAAGGAACCTTCCTATCAGATCGCCAGGAGATCATGCACAAACATGTGAAACACGACGTCCCCAGGAAGCAAGATTCCTTATTATGGCCAATAAGATAGCAAGACAATCTTTATTGTAGTTCTGAGGCTACACATTAATCCACTCTGTTAGAGCCTGCAGAGTTCATCATGTGATCATCTAAGTCACTAGCAGTAGTAACCTACAATAGTAATTACCATGGAATCTTTTGTGATGTGGCAACACTGACAAAAAAAAAAGCCTTCTGTGTGAAAGAGCAAGAAAGCACATACACACATGATTGTCTGTATTTGCATAGGCATGTCTGCGTGTGTGTGTGTGTGCCATGTCCATGGAGACGTCTCTGTGCGTGTGTGATCGCTGCATGATTCACAGTGTCACAACCGTGCGCAGAAACGACTGGACATCCTGAGCGGAAACCACAGCCGTCGAAGCTGCGTTTTCCTGCGACATACAACCTACCACTCTCACAAAGAGTCACTTGACTGGACCCTCATATAGGAAGTGAAAGAGGAAGCCCCTCGTCCATCCTGTCCTCCATCCCAATCTCTGCTCTGCGCTTCACGTGAAGCCACTCTTCACAGACGATCACCAGTGTGAGCATTTGCTGTTGCAAAACATCGGGTGAAAGAACCGGCTGAGGCTGGAAAAGGCTTGTTATTGGGGGTCAAATGTCTGTTCAGTTGACATTTAGCCACAGGAGAATAGTGCCAATCATTATTGCGAGGGCAAGATTCACAGATTGATCAACAGGGTTTGTTTAAAACAAAATAATATTTACTCAGCTGATCAACTAACGGGTCATTTTCTATCTAATCTCTGACGTTTTTTTTGTGACAGATACTCTGCGTTTAGAAAGTCACACTGGGCCAAACCAACACAGTCCACAGAAGCTGGGTATGATATCCCAGATGGAAGTGGCGAGTGATGTTCCACTGTGGGGCCTGTTGGCCCTCGTGGCTCGAGGCCTCTGGCTGTGTTCATTGGTGACAGCGTACGTCGCCTGGCAGCCTGCATTCCTCTGCCTCTCCCCACACAATGGTGAGTCTCTGCAGCATTCCTCTGTCTGTGTCCGCTGTCTGAGATGCAGCCAGGCCTTGGCAAGCCCCTGCACTCAGCCAAGAGATGGGCACCACGTTTAACAGATTCTGATGGGACACGTTCAAGTGTTTTCACTGAACACCAGCCATCTACGGGGCGTTATTCATTGTGTTAAAGTGTGCCACGGTTACATCTAAAGTGGACATCTTAGTCACAATGTAATAAAAAGGCCTCTGCAGAAGAGGTTTTGAAATAATTTAGGAGATGATCATGCTTCCTCTTTAACCAGCTTCATCATCGCATTCTGCCTTTTTTTTCTTTCCACTTCGTGCAGTCGTTCCTTCTCTCCATCTGTTTTTAAAAAATGCAAGCGTGTCTATTCTAAATCGTTTTCACTGCTCTTTATCCTTCTCCAGCTATTTTGCTTTCTCTCTTGTTCTGATGCCACAGCCGTGCAGACACCTTTCCCTCCTGCTGACTCAGTAGCCAGCCTCAGGCGCTGTGGGCTCGGGGTGTTGGTGGCGGGGAGGAGGGAAGGGGGGGGAGGGGTAGTGTGAGGCTCCCACATCAGGCCCAACAGCCTATCACATGCGAGGGAAAAGAGCTGGCTAATCGTTTCTACAATGGCACCCTGCACACTGTCACACAGTACCACAAACCGCTTTCCTCGCCAAACACTTCTACTGTATTATTCCGCCGTTGCTTACAAATCCTCATGTGATGTATGTAAGTGCGCAAACACACCACACGGAACAAAGAAGTGATTGAAAAACCACACCTACTAAAATGCATCAGTGCAGGCGATGTTAAACATATGCAAGTATACACAAACATGCATACCTTGCGCTTAGTTGTCTCCAATTTGCATGTGCCAATAAACCCTTACACTTGAGGTGGTTCAATCTGAAATGCTGCAGATTTCTGGAAAGGTTTTAGTTTATGTTAGGCACTCAGCCGTTTAATATTTCACCCGATTATGTGATTTAGAAATTACATCAAGACATTTAAATGATATGTATTTAAGACAAACAAATAAAAGGAACAAAGAAATGTAACTAATTTGATAACAGAATTCTTCAATATCTATCGAGTTTCACTCTCTGCCCAGCAGTCGTCGGAGTAGGTTTACCGTTAATGAGAATATTTACGATTACACTTCTGAAATAGAGGAAAATTAAACTGTGCCTGTAAACAAAGTCTCATTCCATCTATAAGAGCCACTGATTAATGAGCCCTTCCCAATAACATTAAAATATAGAGGAGCATTATTCATTGCAATAACCATCTGGTTATTTTCAGCTACCTCTCCTTGGCGTTCACAAACGCACTCCTCTACGTCACGTAGTCCCAGTGCAGCGAGCCGACCTTCAGGGATTGGGTCTGTTTACAGAAGGAACGTGTTTTTTGCACCTGTGGTTTGATTTTAGAGCTGCTCTCTCTCAACTGAGGGGTGAGGTCAAAACTGTCAGGGGTCACACAAGAAAAGAGAACCTGGTTTTCCAGGTTAAAGGGTGGCGCCATTAACAAAGCCACCTGCCCAGCTGAATTCTCGCTAAGCGGGAGGAGAAAGTCTCCTCTCACGGTGAAAAACTCCCTAAATTCGTCTCTGTCTTCTCAGCACAGAGGCCATGACAGAGGTTATAAACTCAATTTACAATGTGGCCACTTATCACACATTATCACAGTGGCCTTGGTACTATTACGGTCATCCAAATATTATTGTAGTCCTGAACTGGGAACGATCTGTTGTCAGGAAATTTGCTCGACGATTTCAAAATGTAACAGGAGGACACACAAAAAAAAAAAACAACCCCAAAAAATAAAACGGGTGCAAAAATTCCTCCGGAGCCGGCCAGAGGAGCGCCGAAGCAGTGTGTGTGCCGTGGTTGCTGTTTCTCTCTTCCTCTGTTAATGAATGCAGAGGTGATCTGTTTGTCTGAGGAAGAGAGCTGAAGGGAAGCCTGATTTCCACTCCTGTTTTATCTGTGCCCCACAGCCCCTGCCAGTCAGCCCCCTGTGCTCTCACATGCCGGGGTCCCACAGGAAGCAGCACTCCATGAAGGCCAGAGGTCAGGGAAGGAGGGAAAGCCACTCATCCTTTCATTCACCACCAAACCAACAGATACACAACGCTGTTACTGCGCTCCTTGTTTTGGCCGTCTTATAATAATAATATGATAAACAAATTAGAATTTATGTATGTTTTTAAAAGAATGTATGGGGTTATAGTATAATGTTAAAGTTATAGAAGAGGCAATGTTTTGTACGTGTTGTCTTCTACACTGCACACAAACTAGTTTCATTTATATATTCCTATCCAAGAGATTTCAATATTATAATTTAATGTAGTGTGTGTTTCCTTTTGTGGATTCAGCATTTTTTTTCATTGTATATTGTGAGTGTGAATCTTGAAAATGTTGTAAGCCCTCATAAGAATAACAAATGACAGTACTAATAATTACGGTGTATCAGAAACGTGAAAGAAAACTGTGCTATTTGAGGTAGCCTAAATATTTCACTGTGTGGACTTCTTTTTGTGGGAGAGTAATTCTATCAGCAGATGAGACACAATTTTAAAAAGTCACAATAGTTTTATTGATCCATAGCAAATTAAAAACATAGTGGATGAAAAACAATTTGCATAATCATATATTATCTTAAAAAGAAAAGCAAATAAGGAAAACATCTGTCCAGCAGAATCAGCTTCATAAAAAATAACAGAAATGCCATTTAAACGTAATTCTTCTTTGTATGTCGTCTATTTTAAGGAAGCGTGGACACAAAATATAATTTGAGCTACAAAAACTAAGCAAAGCAAAATCACTAAAATAAAGATCGATGAGTAACTAATGCAGAAGGATTAAAGTTGTATATTAATAAAAAGGAAATATTCTCTGATTTCAAGTATGTCCTTTCAGACAAAATACAGATACGCCTGTATAGAAAAAAAAACATCTCATGCATGTCCTGCATGCATGCCTTATTGTAATTTTGTGTCATAACTTGTTGCCTAGTTGTAATCTATTACAATGATTTGAGCGATATCCTTTTGTCCAACATTAATTACAACTTGGTGAATCCATGGGCTTGTTTGTTTAAAAAGCAAAGCGAGCTGTCAACATAATGCCTCCCCCATGGAAAAGTATCAGTTCTGCAGGAAATTTAACAAAGTCACATTAAATACTCAGGTGAGGAAGGGTTGTCACTGGTAGACCCAGTTTCGTGGTAACAGTTTGCACCGGACAGTTTATCACATTTATTTTTGTATGCATCCCTCTCCCGCATCAGTCTGTTCAGTTCATGTTTCAGCTGCTCAACCTGTGACACCAGGCTGGTCTTTTCGTGCTCCAAAACGTGCTTCTGCTGGACGCGCTTGTAACGGCAGGACTGTGCGTAACCTCGGTTTTTCAGGGTTCGGCGCTTCTGCTTCAGACGCATCACTTCGTCCTTGCCGAGGCCTCTGAGGTGCCGATTGAGCTCCCTGACGGTCATCGACACCAGCTGGTCATCTGAGAAGTGGTCGTCGGCGTTGGACAGCCGGTCGTGGCGGCTGTGGTGCGCACCGAGGACCTGCTTGTCCTCCGGCGACTCATCAGACTCGCAATCCATGTCATCTTTGATATAAGGGTCTTGGCAGTGACTGCTGTGGATCCCTTGCATGTCGGGGTGACCCGGGAGTCCCGCGTAGTGCTGGACAGGCTCGTTGAGTTGGCCGTACCCTTCGTAGTCGGCTTGGAAATGTGGCTGCTGGTGGCCGTGGGGCACAGATGGATGTCCCTGCTGCGCCGTGGCGCCGATTAGGGCCTCCATTGCGTCCTCGGGTGTCAGACCAAAAGCCTGAGGGTACATTTGCTGAGGGTAACCCCCGTTGTTGGGTATCCAGAACTGGTCGCCCCCGGGGTTATTTCTCTGCTCGTTTGGATTGAGGTTTGGTGATGAGGGTACCGAGTTACAAGGTGTGCTGCCGGGGGTGGAGGAAACGGAGTCCGGTCTCTGGAGCTGGCTGCATGGCCCGACGAAGGAGCGGTCGATCCCCTGCATTGCCTCTTTCTTAACGCCGAACTTCATCAAGTCGAAGTCGCTGACGAAATCCATGGGGGTTTTCTGCAGTCCCAAATGCGAATCGCTCATATTAACTGGCAAGCTGGTCTCTTCAGAGAGCTCCGAATGTCCAAAGCTATTTCATACAGTCAGCGAAATCGCGCTTACTTTCGAAAAATGGCAGTAATCCCAAACTTTGCTTTCAGTTCAGAAGGGGGAGAGAGAAAAAAAACATGCGTGCGTAAAAAGCCTCCCACCGTATCAAACTCTGTGCGAGCTGGAGATTCTGCACCGCGCAGCTTGTTTGGCTTCAGTCGCCACACAATAAGTCCACCGATGACGCCAGCGGACCGGACGCACCTCTCTGCCTGCTCAGGAGAAGCGCACTTTCTTCATAAAGCTGCATTGGCATGATGTCACGCCTTCCAGGCTACACCTCCGCGCTGCTCTCCAATAAAAACCCGCTGAGCAGGCTGATTTGCATAAGAGCTGCTACGAGCCTGTCCCTCCCCCCAACGGGCTGTTCGTGATGATCATTTGACCAAAACCTATAAATGTCTGCACAGCGGAACACCATCTTCTGCAATATGTTTTTTTTAACTGTTTGACTTGTCCTCCATTTTACATTTAGGCCTATTTATCCCACATGTTTGCTGAGATTTATCACAGTGTGTACAAGACCCGGTGAAATACCTTCACACCCAGGCTCGTCCAGGCAGTGCGTTTATTGTTTTTCAAGCCAATACACTAAAACATATGGGGTCACTCTGCCTACTTCAAATTTGTACTAATATTATTTTCTTTCAGCCATAATTTGGTTTACACGTATGACTGAATTTGTGGTGATTTATACAAGTTGTTGCAAATGCCTCTTTTCACCTAAACAACAAGAAGGCTATTCAGTTGACACTATTGTGGTCGCTGTGCTCTTTAGTTAGTTCACAGTAAAACACTGACATCTGGTGGCCACGTGCATACACTACATAGTCCAATCTCTAAATGCACTCCTATGAAGTCTGAACCGTCACAGACTTCCATAAGAGGAACAACTGTACTTCTGTGGCAGGCAAACTCAAGCTTATGTTTTCTATGTGAATTAACAAATTGACTGTTTGTTCATGCAACGGATACAAGTCAAACATTTCATGTTGTTCGATCAGTTCAGATGAAAACATTTTGGAAACAATCGTCATATCACAAGGCTTTCCATCTCCTTCCCTGTTTTCTTACATATATGTTTGTTTGTTTTTTGATGATTTGATTTGGGGACATTTCCGGTCGCTATCGCTCTTGTTTTCAAAGTTACAGAGTAGAGTTCTGGATTATTTTCATAGGGTTGTGCATTTATGGAACGTGTGCACAGAGAGCTCAAAACATCTGCGGCAGAGCCCATAAACGTGTTGATTTTCCAAAAGGTCGGCCCTGAGCCCCGGCAGCCAGAGAAGGGCAACGCATCCCACCATAAATCATGAACACCGCTGACAACAGCTCGGCAACATCTCTGGCACAACAAAAAAAACGGGTATGTTCCAGGATGTGCCGTCTGTTTCAGGGATGTCACCCCTAGCGGTGTCCAGAGGTGCCACAGCTGCACATGGTATCAAAAGGGTTAAGCGACGTTCCTGCCCTGACATGACCATCACACGCAGTGCTTACTCTAAAGATAGTGAAAGCTTTAGTGACAAGATAGAGGACTCAAGCCAAAACCAACAGAAAGTGCTGTCCAAGAACGCAGAGGTATTGTTTCAGTCAGCTTTAGTTGCTGGGAATAAAGGAAAAGAGGAGACAGTGTGACTGAGCAAGGATGGCTCAGGGACATTATGCTAAAGATAGGACACTAACAGCTTAAGAGCACATCGCCAGCAGACACTGGGGTCACATTTCGCCGCAAAGCCACACGCAAGAAAACAGTCACACCTCCTGAAAACATTTGATTTCTACACACAAATATAATCAATGAAAGCCATCGTTGCAACAACAGATCTTAGAAACAAGGCTTCACTTTATTTGCACCTGAGAACTGAGAGCATTACGTGGCGATGGATATTAATTTGATATTAATTCTGTGTGCACACCCACCTACAAACTCAACCTCATCATCAATTAAGTTTGAGGCTGCCATTTCTGTTACAAAGTATAGGCAGGATTTGTATGCTGCCTGAGAGGCTGGAAGCACAGAAGCGCTCACATGTCAAGACTTAGACGACAAGCACCGTCACTAGCATATTTTAAAATTTGACCTCATTCAATTTCATCCAATGCGGACACATAACGGCGCATCTTCTAGGAAACTAACATCCGTAGACGCACCAGATAATCCAGACTTTAATCTATTTTGTGTTGCAAAGCACAGCCTGCATCACAGCGTCCATTAACCGACAGTAGCGGGATGATTAGCACCATGAAGACAATTAGCAAAGGGTTATCATGAGGATAACAACAGTCAGTCACTTGTTTCTCTCAAAATGCAATAAATAAATAAATGCGACAGCTTCAGCCTTAAGAATAATTAAGGATAAGAGAACACAAATGTCAACACTGGACAGTTTTTGTACCATGTCTTTGTCTCCCTTTCCTTCTGTATACACAACATCTTTCCCACATGGCAAACAGGGTTCTGTGTGTTTCAATGGCTATTTTGTAAATACAAAGGGCCATAACTAAGAGTTGGCTTCACCTAACCCTCCAGTCCACATGTAGCAAACATGGAGCGAACGGGTAGCATCAGGAGAAAAGCCATAGCCAGACAACATAAAGGAGAAGTCATGATTGCTGGAGAACAACTCAGGTATGGGGGAGGGGGTGTATGACTTGTCTAGGCTCAGACTTGAAGGAGATTGGAGGTTTAAGGTTAAACATGTGGCTGATTTGAACTTTCAAGGTTGAGACTACACGATGGGAAACTGATCAAGGACCGGCGCTACCACCTGCGCACGTTTCCTAACTGCTTCGTGGCACAGGAACTGATAGACTGGCTAGTGAGCCATAAGGAAGCTCCAGATCGAGCAACAGCCGTCTGCCTCATGCAGCACCTCATGGATCATGACATCCTTCACCACGGTAAGAAGGACGCAGCAACACAAGTTTCAGCAAGGAGATAAATGTTGTTGTAGCTTCATTTAGAGACACGCCAACTTCAAAACTTACTAGAAACTGTATGTTGCCTTCTCTTAGTCTGTGATAAGAGGCCAATGTTGAAGGATGCCAAACTGCTGTACCGTTTCCGCAAGGACGATGGCACGTTTCCCTTCAACACAGAGGTGAAAATCTTCATGCGAGGACAACGGCTCTATGAACAGTAAGGGCTGCTGTTCATCATGTGCTGGTATTATCTCGTTTGACCGCGAACTGTACTGTCAACCCTAGTCGTTGCAAGACGGTAATCTCCTATCAAATAAAGCTAACTTTTGTCTTTTGAAATGCTCCGACCAGCACTTTTTTTAAAGTAATTTGCGTGTTCGTGACACATCTGATCCGTGTTTTTTCGTGTCCGTTTCTTCAGTCTCATCGGGGACAAGAACTCCATTCTGCAGCTGAGAGAGGAGCACGGCGTTGCATATCAGCGCTCCTTTCCGGGCTGCCAGTTGATAGACTGGCTCCTTCAGAACGGGGAGGCAGAGAGCCGGCGCCGGGGACAGGAGCTGTGCCGCGCATTGCAGGAGCATGGCATCATTCAGCACGGTGAGGGGAGCCCTCATTGGCCCCTTTCTGATGTGTGGCGCACCAGGAATGAGCGGGCTGTCAGTGGCTGCTGTCAGTGGGTGGCCAGCTGGGACTTTTTGCAATCTAAAGCGAATACACTCATCAACTCTTTGTGAAAAATCCCATTCATTGTAAAACGTGTTGTGTTGTTTTGTGCTCTCTCCCCCCCCCACCACCACTATTAGTGGCAAAGAAGCATGATTTCTATGACAGTGGACTGCTCTATCAGTTCTGCATCAATTTTCGCCGCAGACGCCGCCTATCTGAACTGTTGAATGAAAGCGAACAAGACGAGAGCGAAGATGTGGCAGCGTCCACACAAGAGGACAACCATGCCGATAGCCTGTTTGTTCTGCACAAAAGCCCGCCTCAGGATGGCAACAGTGCCTTCCAGTCTGGTAAAAGGAAAATTCTGCCCTTTTTTTGCACTTCATACACTTTGTTGTGAATATCAACTATCGCATTATAAACGTTACTACTAATCTAATTACAGTGAGGTTAAGTAAAGAGCTGAAACAGGTTACCAGTGGGCATCGAGGCAGCTTGAACTCCCCTCAGCTTCACTCTTCTGGACCTTTGGTCCAGCTGCCTTCGACTTCAGTGAGATGCAATCCTGAATCAGGCAAGTGTGTCATTAATAATCAATCACGTGACAAATGATCCAAAAAATGTCTTTAAAGAGAAAAGCATTAGATGTATTGAGGTCCGAAACTGGAAAATGGTGACTGTTTGAAATGTTTCAACACTTTTACAGTGCTAAGAAGACATTTTACATGTGAGGAGTTATTTGCACCAGGGGCACCTTTAATCAAGAGAGTGTTGACGGTGAGTTACTTTAACGACATAATCACGGATAGGGAAAATATTTATAGCATCGCTAGGAACATTAATCCAGCATAACTTGAACAAAAGTCCTCCAAAGTAAGGGACAAAACTAAAACATTCCTTTCAAAGTGGAAACTTACTTGGGGTGAGCTTTTGCCTACATGTTTTGTGATGTCAACAAAAAAATCATTGTCATGGATTAACCATGTAAAACAAAGCATTTACATATTTAGGCCCCTTCATAGTTTACATTAGAAACAAGACTAAACACATTCATGGGGACATACTCATTACATGTGGACTAATGAAGTTGTATCTCACCAATTCAAAATGATTCCATTTAAATTCTACAGATTTGTGTAATTTATCTCACCCTCGTGTCATCACAGGTGATAGGAGATGACCTGGGCTGGGGCTTTGTTGTCAGAGGCATGGCTCCCTGTTACGTGCAGGCCGTTGACCCGGGAAGCCCTTCAGCAGCTGCAGGAGTTAAGGTCAAATATATGTAAAGACACATGGCACTGAAAATGGAAATATATATCATATTTTACTCTGTGACAAAAATAAGACCCATGTACCTCACATCATCTTCTTTAGGTGCGGCAGTTTGTGTGCCAGGTGAACGGAAAGTGTGTTCTCTTCCTGGACTACAGGACAGTCACCAGGCTGGTGATGACAGGGCCTCACACGGTTGTTCTGGAAGTTATGGAACCGCTGGAATGACAACAACAACAGTTTTCAAGTCTAGCTCTTGTTTTGGACACAACTACATTTGCTCAAACTGAAATATAAAATTATGTAATTTTTTTTTTTCAATTATAGCTTAGACTGTATATTGTGTAGCATGGGCAGAGGTCATGTGCTCATTTCTGAGGGGGGAAAAAAACACACAAATGAATCAATGAACGTGGTTATCTTGGTTGCTGCAAGAGTAGGCAAACTACCTGTACTGTTTTAAAGAACATTAATTCCTGAGTGATACATTTTAGCTTTTTTATGAGTGGAAATATAATAAAACATAGTAATAACGCGACCACAATGAATACTAACTTTTGGCCAGTCAGCCCCTACCCAGCTCCCTGCTACGACTTCCGTCTTTTTCTCGTCGCCATTTTGGATTGAGAGTTGGCTCACTTGAAATAGGTAACGGTAGCTAGCAGCCTGGCCCTGACCACCAGTGTGAGTACAATAATAATTAGGGTACATTTAGTGGTCCCGGCAGTCATCAGTTTTGTGGAGTGTTTCACGAGCTGTGCACCACTCTGCCCTGCCTTTCATCCCTCCAGCTAGCTAGCAGCTAATACAGCAAAGCAGATGCCAGAGCTAACTAGCTAGCATAGTTAGCTATAGCTGTGGAGCTTGAGCATCAGCACCGGCTCTGAGGAGAGCGAACATCACCATCTATCTGCAGCCGGCCAACGTCTTTGTTAGCAATTTATGTAGTGAGGAAACCGGTGCAAAGCTAGTCCGCAAGACGTATCGCAAGGTGAGTAAAACGCATCGACTGATTCCGTCTGTTAAAAATGAAGAAATGAAATAACCATAAACCGGCTATGCAGCGCTAACTTTGGTGCTAGCTAAGTAATGTTATGTGATCAAGCATACATGAGCGGGCGACACAGCTAATTTGGCTAACACACTAACGCTAGCCCTACAACGCTAACAACATGTGCTGTGGAACTCCAGTTAACGTTACATAGCTAACATGCATACATGTGACGGACATACTAGAAGCAAGAAAGGTCTCCGATCTGCTCTGTTTCATTGTGTCTGCAGTAATTGAAGCTAACTGAAGCATGCTCACTGAACTAGTGCTGGGCCCCTAAAGAAATTGAAGTATTTGAACATAGAGAAAGTCACCCAGTCATAAGTTAAAATCCGTTGACAGTGATTTATTAGAAAGAGACGAGCGTTGAAAGGGCGTGTCGCCTGTTTTGTGAGGTCTCTTTTTAAAGTTGGTAAATATTGATTAAGCTATAGTGTTACGTTTTAAAACATAATTTGCTGGCTGTGATTTGGCTTTAAAATGACACTGAACAATACCTCTAACTAATAATCAGTTTCTTTGTTTTGCCAGGAGAGATGTATCAGCTTCCAGTGAATAACCTGACAAGAATTAGAAGAGCTAGGAAACAAGTGAAGAGAGCTCTCGGAGACATCGGCTTGGAGTACTGCAAGGAGGCAGCAGAGGTGAGTTTGTTTTAGTGAAACATGGCTAATTATGTAGCTTATAGATGATTTTTATTCTGTTTCAAAAGATAGTTGTAGGTGCCTATTTTAAATCTCGTGTCAATCTTAATTGTGTATTTAGAAAATGTTTTATCTCGAATGTAAAAGCAATTAAGACCAACTGAAATCCATGCTGAGTCAGCAACATTTGTTCAAAGCCAGCGTGGCTAATATTACAAAGTATTGTATGCAGTCACCCGTGCCTGGTTTTATGTAAACTTAAGCATTGTTTGGTATAACAATAATGTCTTTATCTTTTCAAATCCTTTTACAGGAGTTCAAAGAGTTTTGTCCTGATGAGCAGTATGTGAAGGCTAGTCTTTGCCTTGATATCTGTGCATGGGATCCATCTTACTCCAAAACCCAGGTGAATCTTACTTTTGTGTCCAATGGCCTTTCAAATGCACAAATCACTGTATTTATCTTAATGCCATTGTCCTGTTTCCCCCCCAATGTCTTTTAGGAATACAGATCAAAGCCATTTTGCTGCACAGAGTGCCCCTTTGCTTCCAAATACTACTCAGGCTACAAGAATCACTTCCGCAATGTACACAGGAAAATCTTTGAGAGTAAAATTCTGCTCAACTGTCCATACTGCACGTTCACTGCAAGCAAGAGAATTTTGGAGACTCATGTTAAAATATTCCACATACCCAGTTCAGCACGGCAGAATTATGGAAACTCGCAGGCAGCTGCACCGGGAAAGAAGGACAGAACGTTTCTCGATAGGGCCAAACAGGGAGAGGGTGTGGAGAAAGCAATGTACTTTTGCAAAAAATGCACGTTCCGGGACAGTCTCTACAACGTTGTGAGAAGGCACATCTACAGGGAACATTTTCGGCATATCGTCTCACCGTATTTTGCTATTATTCCTGAATCATCCGTCAAAAATGGGGCTAATCAGGTCAATGGCAACAACATCCTCTGTAAGCGCTGCCAGTTTTCCACTCGCAGCTATGAGGCTCTAGTGCAGCATGTTGTAGAGTACCACGAGCGCATTGGTGCTCAAGTGACCACCATGATTGGACATGCTAACATTATTGTCTCCAGGCCTCAATCCTCTGTAGTCGCTTCTCAGAAGGTTCCTCTGGTCATAAGGGGCCAAAAACTTAGAACTCACCCAACAGCACAACCAGTTATTGGCTATTTAAAGCCAGTGGCCCCCGTTGTTAAGAATCTCTCCTCCACAGCCAGTCAGATGCGCGGCACAGTTCCTAGCCACAGCTCAGTGGCTGAAAGTAATGCTGCCGGTGTCAACACGGCACAGACACAGAAGTGGAAGATATGTACAGTTTGCAATGAGCTTTTTCCTGAAAACCTCTACAATGCTCATTTTGAGAGTGCACACAAGGCAAAGAGAGTCTGGGCACTGGCCAAGTACATAATGAAAATCCACAACTTCACCAGCAAGTGTTTGCTTTGCAACCGCTATCTGCCCAGCGATACACTGCTTAACCACATGCTAATCCACGGGCTCACCTGTCCACAGTGCCACTCTGCTTTCCACAATGTAGAGAAAATCATCGAGCACGTTGCTCAGGCTCATCCTGATGATTTTGTTGGACCCCCTGGTGCCTCACCTCTAACCTTCGATCTCACCCTGAAACAAGATAAGTCCAGCAACGTACAGCTTGTTGTGCTCACGTTCAACATGAAAGAATCAGTCAATGGTAAAGGTCAGTCTGGCCCCGCTCAGAATAATATTCCACCTCAGGTCAAACTCACCGCTCCCAGAATCATTGAAAAGAAAAGTGAGCAACTTCCTAGAAGTTTCTCCATACTGCCGTACAAGAGTGAGGTTGGGAAGACTCTCTGTCCGCTGTGTTTCACCATCCTCAAAGGTCCCATCTCGGACGCTTTGGCCATGCACCTGAGGGAGCGGCACCAAGTGCTCCAAACGATGCATCCCGTTGAAAAAAAGATGACATACAAGTGCATTCATTGCCTAGGAGTGTACACGAGTAACATGGTTGCCTCCACAATCACGCTGCATCTTGTGCAGTGCAGGGCGGTTGGTAGGAACCAGGCAGGCCAAGGCTTCAAGTCCGCCTTGACTCTCAACTCATCGGGGGCCGGCTTCCTCAAGAGGCAGCCGCCGACGCAGGCCATGTCCAACCCCAAGAAGATGAAACTGAGCAAGGAATCAAAGATTTCCTCCACAACTGTTGGGAATCAGTCTGAATCTGATGGCCTCGCTCTGGATCCTAGAAGCTATGAGCACAAGACTTATGAGGCCAGGAAAAATTTCCTGACTTCCTACTTCAACCGACGACCATACCTCTCTCCTCAAGAAGAGGAGAAGCTCTCTGCCAGTCTGTGGCTCTGGAAATCTGACATTGCTAGTCACTTTGCAACCAAGCGAAAGGTGTGCGAGAGACTATGTGAGACCAAGAAGCTGTCCGTGCTGCTCGGCTTTGACATGCACGCTCTGAAGAAAGTTAAGCATGACTTGATCTTTGTGGAGAGCAAGCTCGGTGGCACCTCAACAGGGAGATCTGGAGGCCTCAAGTCTGGCACTCCAAGCACAGACCAAAACAAGCAGTGCGAGACACTAAACTGTACCTTAAAACTCAGTACATGCGCAGAGACAATTTCCATCGACTCAGACAGTGAACCAGAAACGGAGGATAGACCCACTGAGAATGGAGATGTTGACACAAACCAAGACGAGAATGTAAAATCTGAGGAGGCAGCAGACCTGAATGAAGAGACGGAACCTGAAGAGACGGAACCTGAAGAGACGGAACCTGAAGAGACGGAACCTGAAGAGACGGAACCTGAAGAGACGGAACCTGAAGAGACGGAACCTGAAGAGACGGAACCTGAAGAGACGGCCGACTCCTCTACAGAGAAGGAGAGTTCTTTGCAAGATGGGAACACGGATGCTTTGATCACTTCCTGTTAGTGTCCCTGCTTAGCAGTATGCCTTGGTTGAGAGGTGTATAAATTAAGATGAAGAAGAAGAAGAAAAAAAACAGTTCAAATCACAAATATTTGGTCAAATGGCATGGGTGACAAAAATGCTTCAATTGTAGATGTTGACCTTGTTACCAGTTCTGGATAGAATGAAGAAAAGGTTACATTATAGTGCATAAATATGGCATATGTAAGTGACATTGTATATATTTTAGCCTTTCTTCGTTAGTTTCTTCATACATTCTATTATTCACTTTTAATTGTCACAAGATTTCTGAAATCATTATGCCTACTTCCATGTGTTTTTTTTTTTCCTCTGACAAAGAGCTGTATCAAATTGTCATTTCACATTTAGAACATGTAGGATATGCTAACCGCTTATGTACATGTTTTAATAAATATGTTTGTTTAATAAAAACATTTCATTTTTTCCCCCTACTCCAATGACTCAATCTGTGACAATGCTCATTTGTTTAAGGTGTTTAATAAAAATTAACTAACGGGCATTTAAAAAAAACAAACAAAAAAAACAAAAAACAATATGTACAGAACATAGAGCATTAAAAGTTAAAGAGACGCAAAATAGATTCTTAAGAAGTTTTTCATGTAGTTGTTGATGCCTAATCTCAAAAGGAAAGTAATGGAAACAGCTTAAATCTCACTTTTTATTTATTCTATATCCTAACTATATAGGGTGTGGTCAGAGGGAGAGGAAATTATAGTAAAATATTTGGAAATGCATGCTTTTGTTAAAGTATATTTATTAAAACATTTTGTATTCACTATTAAACATTTAATTAATACTTAAAAAAAACGTGCAAATGCCCAAAATAAGCTTATTTTAAGTAAAACATTGCACGTTTTACAGTTAATTTTAAACTAAATATTAAAACATTTCTAGCTTTTCCAATCTGTTTTAGTATTAAATTGAAACTACGACGCAGGTTTGGACTCTGTCCATGTGAAATCTATCCAGAGCAAACGTACACGTTTTTCCAATGAATTCTGCTTTCAAGGGGCCCCTTAACTTCCGGTCTGTCGCAGCGTTGATTGGTGCAGTGGCTCCGAGGAGGCGGGACTTAAACCTGGTACAGTAGCGGAATTGGCCAACAGCCAGCGTGCATCACAGTCACAGGCCACACAGAGTCTGCAGCTGCAAAGATGTCCATATTGTGTCTGCATTCACAACTACAGCTTTTAGTAACTCCATAGCTGCACTCTGAAAGGGAAAACAACATTTTAGCAGTTGTAAGTATAACTGTTAACGACGATAACCTCATATACGTCCCATGGTTTTTAGCTTGTAGTCGGTTTTGGTGCGTTTTCCTATGGACTGTTTATAAACAGCTAGTTAGCATGAAGCTAAAACTGGTAGTATCTACGTGACTTGTAGCTGTCAGCGGTGACAGGTCGGGGTCTAACGTTAGACGCACTTCATATACATTATAATCATTTAACGCTACAATGCTGAGCTTGTAAGGCTGCTATTTAGCTAATGTGTGTTAGCTAGCGCTTATTTTACAATGTTTTTAAGGCAGTATTAGATTTCAGGTTGCCCTTTTTCTTGCCATTACAGCTGTCCATTAGTTTTCAGTTATGTCTGTACTGTAGTAGTACAAATCTATCAGCAGATGGCTGAAACGTGCAATGAACGTTTCAGTATCATTGCGTGCTGATGCTGTGGAGATATTTCATATAAATTAAACAGTATTGCCCAATAATGATAATTTGACAGACTTGATGTCTGTGATGGGTTACACTACTCAAGCAAGTTTTGGGAGTTTCACGTACACCAATGAATTGAAACTGGATGCTAACACACATACAAATGTTTTCTTACTGGAATTAAAGTAAGTTTTTTTTTTTTTTTCCTCATTCCTGTATGCTTCCAGGCTGCTGTTGCTTGCTGCAACATAAGGAGGAGAAGCTCTAATGTGGCAGCTGACAGACTGAGAGGAATGGCAGGAGGAAACATGGGGTGGTGTTAGACTGGTGTTGGAGGTTTCACTTTGTGGAAATAATGTCGAACATTAACAGAGAGTTGGTGGAGTTCTTTATAAGCTACAAGCTGTCTCAGAAGAACCACCCGGTCTCTGTGCTGAGGCTAGAGGATGCTGGTGGAAGGACGGAGGGAGACAAGGCCAACTCGGCTTCCAATAACGGCTCGCTGGTCAACAGCAGCAATGGGGCCGGCCAGCAGGGGATGTCGTCGCCTCCATGTGGTGACACGGAGGCTGTAAAGGCCGCTCTACAGGACTCGGCAAATGAGTTTGAACTGCTCTTCTCACAAGCGTTCAGTGACCTCTCCTTGCAGCTCGACATCACCCCTGACACGGCCTACCACAGCTTCAAGAGCGTGATGGACGAGGTGTTCAAGGACGGAGTCAACTGGGGCCGTGTCGTGGGCCTGTTTGCCTTCGGCGGTGTGCTGTGTGTGGAGTGCGTTGAGAAGGATATGAGCGAGCTGGTTTCCCGCATCGCAGACTGGATGACCATGTACCTGGACGAGCACATCAGTGCATGGATCCAGAGCCAGGGAGGATGGGTGAGTCGGAAGGGGGATGAGCTCAACATGCAGCTTCATTTAAGGCACTGGTACTGTGTCTAGGGACCCGATAGAGATCGGTAACCCCACGGGTTCTACACCGCGTCACACAACTTAAAAGACAAACCAACACGACTCACTGCCTGGAGGCCTTTAAGGTAGCTCTGAAAGGTTGTAGCTGTGATTTTCATTTTTGAGGACAGCAGCTGCAGTCAGCTTGTCTTATTTCCAAGACTCAGAGTAATGGCCTCAAACTACTCCTGCTGCATTGTGCACTTTTCTGCTGTTGATCCGTATACTCATGCTTTTAAAAGGCACTAAAGAGTTGATATTAATTAGTCCAACATAGGATTTTCAAAAATACATTTCACATTTACTTTTTTTGTGAACATTTTTAGTTTTTAGTTGTCTATATAGCATTCACAATACCTTCGATTACAAACCAAAAAATGTGTACGAGAAAAACTATAAAAAATAATAAAAAAATATATTAATATATATGTGCATACTGTATATACATACATACCTTAAAGTAATCTATTTAGAAAGACAAACATGCATTTGTGCAAAATGAGTATCTGATATATTGCAGTTTGTATGTAACCACTTTCATATTTGGAAAAAAAATAAGTATTCCTTTCATGTGGATGGTCAGAAACCTGAACATTGTCCAATAACAAAATGTCTTCTCCTTGTCTGAATACATTTGTTTGATTCCAGGACAGCTTTGCTGAGATTTTTGGGCGAGACGGCGCTGCAGAGGCGAGGCGATTTCAGGAGAGTCTGAGAAGATGGCTGCTAGTTGGAATGGCGCTGCTAATGGGAGTGCTAGTCGGTATGGTCATCGCCAAGAAACAGTGAAGGTGCTGCGTCTCCTTCACCGCCGCACACCCTGTGTAATGCTATGCCAACAAAAGTAAAACTAAATAGTTGATGTTTACAAAAAGCCCAGCCTGCTTGTGCACTGACAGAATGTGGGTTGGCTAAAGCAGTTTGTGGGAGCATCCATAATTATGTAGCTTGGTGAGTTCTTACACTCCTCACCCCGCTTTGTCATGTGTCTTTTTTCTTCTTTTTTTTTGGACACACAGCAGATTTTTCAGTTGTTAAAGGGTGTTATTCTCCTGACTGAAAGTGCTTTAAATGAACCTGATAAGCTAAGAGACAGTGGAACAGTTATCCAAGGACCAATTTTTATTACTTACGAACTGACTGACAGAATATAAGTTATACTTCCTTTTCACTGTGTAATGCTCAGCTCCTTTTGTTGGCTGTACTGGAGTTTTAGGCATGCTTCAAAAAAATAAATATATTTATGTTTTTCTTGTGTCTTGTGTTTTATAGATTCAGCCAGTGTCAACATACACAAACATCTACAGTGTATTGTCAAGCTAAACCCTAAGTCCAACAAACGTATATCCCCATAGGACTCCCATAGCTCTGTAACGTGTTCCTGTTAAGATGTCTTATTTATTACATAACTTAACGCAGTAGCCTGATTCCAGACCTCTGAATCGCTGCTTGCATCTCAGATTTATTCTGCGATTCAAGTGAAACAAAAAAACAAAATTGTGTCTTTTTTCATGACCAAAGGATACAGGTTTATATGTAATAAAAATAATTCCGAGAGCAGATGCAATGTTTTGAATCCAATGCATAGTGGAGATTGTATAAAAAAAGGGATGAAAAGAGTAATGCCTGCAAACTGACTCCAAACCAGAAATTAAACATCAATGAATACATTGAAAATATATTGAGTATAGCAAAACATCTTGTTTATATCAAAAATGCCCCAAATATTAACATGAAAGGATACATCAAAATATATTACATGAGGGAATGCAGGAAACGCGTCTTTAACCAGATAAACTCAACTCGTATTCTTTCTTTTAAACGAACATGTATGTCGAGACAAAAGAAGCTTTTCCCAAAATATGTCCAAATGTACAGACTCAGTTTTATTTCATATTCTTGATTCAATCCTCCTGGTGTCATATGGAGCCTCCCTCAATTCATATTCATCTCTGTGCCATCATAATGTGCACCAGCTATTTACATGACAATATGAGCTGCACGCACGCATACATGTGTGTTATCTCTTAACTGCAGTGTGTAGAGTTTTACATCCTGTCAGTTGGAGAAAAACTGGAGCTGCGGTGTTGTCTTCTCACCTCTAGGGGGTGCACGTGTACCACATGTTTCAAACGGAGCGTGTCGGACATCAGGCTGTGGTACTTCCATTTAGCTCCAATTTATTTCTGGCTGTAGCTAAAACCGTGTAGTGTTGACACGTGTTCTGTTAGTCAGAAAAGCATCCGTCTTCTCCTTCAGGAAAGCTGTTGTTTGAAACCACACACAATCAAAACATGAATTTGACTGAGGATGGTTAGAATATCTTATTTCATAGAGTCTCCCAGAGTGTCAAAGATAAAAAAAACAACTCATTATCAAAACTCTTGCTCCCCTGTTATAACAGTTTCTAATATACAACTAAGGCCGTTGTACAGCTCTGCAGGATGAAGCAGGCTGAATGGGAAAAGACAAACACCGAAGGAGCAAAAGAGAGAGAACCAACGGATGGCCTTGTGAGTGAACTTCAGCAGGCCTGTGGTTGCTAATCTATCCCCGTCATTTGTTGCCATTTCCCTCAGAGCAGAGCTGGCGGCCACAGCTCTAGATAAACAGCAGACGGAGACAGTCAATTTAATGACTTCTTTTTTTAGGACCTTATTACTTGTCTTGTGATTGTTTTGCTAATTCTGATCGTTCTTGAGGAGGGATGTGTATTTTGAAGGTTTCTCTGCTTTAATGTGATTTAGGGTAAATGTTGTAAACTGAAACCCCCTTGTCTCACCCTGTTACCTCACATGCAGGGCATCAATAGGTTCAATTCCCATCATCAAGATCCTAGGGGAATCAGGGGAGTTCATAACAGCAATGGTTGACTGCAAATGGAATTAAGCCGCACCAAGAAGTAAATATCACCTATTTTGATAGTTTTGTTCTGCTCAGGTGTTTGATAAGCGACTTGGCAAAATGCTTATAATCAATATGTGCCTAAAAGTTGGTTTATCACCAAAATACTGATAGCAGTGACTGTGTGTGTGTGTGTGTGTGTGTGTGTGTGTGTGTGTGTGTCAGTGTCATGAGTGCGTGGCACGCCCAGATGGCTGCATCCGGTCTTATTTCTCCCTGCAGTGAAGCGTGTATAAATCAGCTGTGAAAACACACTCAGCGATGTGTGTGATCATTTTTTTTTGTCTCAAGGGAAGCGTTCATTTTGTGCCCTCAGATTATGAAACCTGACTGGGTTCATTTGACCAAAGCATGACACATTGATTTTGAAATGATGGAGCAACAAAGAGTTCATCTATGTTTTCTTTTAAGTTTGTCTTCCCACTAAAACCAATCAAGATTTTCTTTTCAAATGAATCCACCTATACAGCAGTCCTTCTTGTGCCTTCAGATGACACCAAAGATGTATTTGAACTCTCTCTGGTGTCATAATACCCAAAGTGTACATGGTGCCCCTCACTGACTAACTGACAGGGAGTGTGAGCGTGGCGGTGCCAGCAGCAGGTGGATGGTTTTGGTGGTCTGTGGCCTCAGTGATAACCTATCAGTCATCTCCCAGTAGTGAGCGAGCAACCCCAGCCCTGCTGCGCTGCATAGAGAAATACGCTGCACACATACATACAATGCCATTACTGAGGAAATGGCCTTGTTTAGAGGAATATTACAACATATTGAACGTGTCTCTTTCCTCTTTCTTCAGTTGTCTTTTCCAGCAAAATCCTGTTGGAAGAGTTTCCCCTGCATACATAGTCCAATCGAATCAGTTACTTAGACAAGGTCCCAGTTTGATCAGTATGAAACCGTTATCTCTGGCTCTTTGAGAGGGATTGCCACAAACAATCACAGTAGAAAATGACATGTCTGCTCTATACAACTAAAGGACTGCTGACATCTGCGTTATAACGAAAGACATATTCTGAGAAAGTCCGTTTTGAGTAATGTACAGTGGTGGAAATTACTGAAGTACTTCAGTATGGGTACTTCCATTTTACTGCTACTTTATACTTCTGCTCTGCTACATTTTTACAATATAGATATTGAATTATTTACTCCACACTATTAGATATATTTTCAGCTTATTGTTGCAGATTAAACCACCCAACAGTACATCAAGTTCCAGCTCCAACTTTTAAATGTCTTTACATGACTAATAATCAACCTTTAAACATGGGGCCATTCTCCTCCATATATATTCTAACATTTGATGCTTTGAGTGTGTTTTGATGGGAATACTAAATTACGGTTTTGATAACTTTTGACCTGGTGGTAAACATCGTGGTGGTATTGCGAAGTTTACTGAAGTACAGGATCTGAATACTTGGCACTTGGGATATTAGGGACTTTAGTCTAGATGCTTTGAGTCTTCCTCTTTCTCTTTGGCCTCTTTAGGAACACATTAACCGCATGTGAGGAGCTGTGATGTCATGAAACGTATATCTTAACTTATCATTACTAAAGTATCTGTAGCCTCTGATCTTTACAAGCATGAGAGTGGAAATATTACTCATGAAAAAAATCCCCCCGTCATGCGCAAACAAATGGTGATGAGTAATAATAACAAATGGGCCTACAAACATGACCTTGTGTGCGTGTTTTGAACCCAGTTGCAGCGCTGGTCTAAATATAAAACTCAGGCGTAAGTGTTGCACTTTAGTTAAATGTTTGCCACTTCTGCAGAATGGAGAATTTGCATGTAACCGCTATGTACACACTCTGTCAAAGTGGAACGCTGTCTGCACAATGACACTATTATACCTGAGCAGTTGAGCACAATGACCGCACGCAGGAGGCTCTACTGCGGTCAGCTCACTGCGCTGAACGGATGAACTGGGAATTCAAATGACATCAAAAACAAAAGCCGTCATAAATTCTGTCAGACATTTATTTTTTATTATTTCCTCTGTAGATTTTCGATATGGGCATATTTTTCAAATACAAAACAGACTGTAACAAAACCAACGCACAATTTCACATTATGATTAATGAAGAAGAGACTTTGTGTTTATGTTCAGAGCTGAAACACTTCCCTCATCAGTGTGTTCACGTGTGCAGCAACCTCAGTGGTGAGTGATTTTTATCTGACTTCAAACATAACCTACGTGATCAGATAACATCTATTAAAATACAGTGGAAATAAACAGAACATTTAAGTCGTCCAATGTACAAACGCATATGTACAAATTCACACAAATAACTGGCAAGCAAGCGCGCTGTTGATTCCTAAATAGACACCACTTTCTGGTGCCTTTTTTTTCACACCAGTGTGGGCATCATGCCAGTGTTGAGGTGGTGTGCGTATTGTAAGGAGGCGGAGGGATGCAGGGGTGATGGCGATTGTATGAGGTGCGGGGTGTGGCTGTAGGTGAGGAGAGTCCCGGGGCCCATGGAGAAGGGCCCGCAGTTGTCGTCCATGGAGGTCGGCTGAGTCATATCCAAGTACGGCTCAAACATGGCGACCTTCTTGCTCTTCTTGTTCTTGTTGGACACTTTTCTGTTGCGCGTTTGAATGCTGTCCTTCTTCATGGTGAGGGGCCGGTTGACCTGGGAACGAGAACGAAATCATGAGTTTCTAATTTACGAGCAGATTCACGTGTGTATTTATTTAAAAAATAACATAAATGTGAGTTTTAAATGACCTGACTCACATTGTGCAGTTTGAAGTAGAGTCCGCAGGCGTTGCACACGGGCTCTCCGTTGGCGTTGCGTCTCCACAGTGTTGTTGTGCTAGTGTGACAGTTGGCGCACAGTGTGCCTGCCCGCTTGCTGACAATCTGAAACACAGAAAATAGAAAATATGGGTTTTTAAACTGCTTCGGCCAGGATTTAGTATTTGTCGAATATTTCGTAATATTGTGTTTGTCCAGAAAGGTGCGTTGGCGTGCGTCTCAGTGGGTCCTACCAGTCTCTTCTTGGGCCGGATGAGCGGTCTGTTTTGGCCGTTCATCTTGTGGTAGAGTCCACAGGCGTTACACAGGTAGTGGCCTGTACCGTCCCGACGCCACAGAGGGGTCGCCGTGGCTCCACAGTTAACACACTCTCTGGCCTCTGTTCCAAATCAAAAGTTAATGCTGCATTATTTAGTATATCAATGGGTTTTATCACAAAATGCTACATGTATATTTAAGAGACAGATCCTCCTTGAAATTAATCAGGCAATAAATGGAAACATTCTGTCTTCATGTCCAAAGGTCCTCCACTGACTGATACCGTAAAGAGGGATTAGCCCAGTTTTGTAACATTGTATGTTCAAATGTTCATTTTTCTGAGCACTTTAAAGACTTTAAGGACTCCCCATGTTTATAAGCTATGCTTAAAAATTGAGAATGAAAGCAAATGGACCAACTGGACAGCTCCATCTACTGAGGAAGATTATGTATTATGATTGAAGCCACTAAATGGACCACATGATGAGATTGTTTAGTCAACTGCCATATCGCAGGTTGAGAGTGAAGTTTCAATCCTAAACATCTTTATTTTTAGAATATAAACTGATCTGAAGTCAGAGGAAAGGACAACTCTTCTCACCTGGAGTGGATATCCTCATCTTATTGCGGCCTTTAGGGGAGTATGAGGGGCTCATCCATGTTCCAGGGCTAGAGTAGAGGGCAGCAGAGTTGTACTCTTGTTGACTTGTCATGTACGAGCTGTAGGGGCTCAGCAGGTGTGGGTGGCAGTGTGACGATGCAGAGTACACACTCCCAGTAGCAGGAGTCAGATTCAGGAAACTGCTGCTGGCCCCCGACCCCCCCAGCGGGCTCAGGCGCTCGGCCTTCAGGGCCTCCTGAAGCCGGGGGCTCTCCCTGCCCTCTCTGCTCGGAGACAGGTATCCGTCTCTGGCGCTGGAGAAGGAGGGGGTGACGCAGGGGGTGTAGAGGGAGGTCGGGGTGTGCGAGTGCAGCGGGGTCTTGGCGAGGCTGCTGCTCCAGGTGGAGGCCGGGTGGTTGTAGGCCGACCCGTCCAGGAGCTGGAGGTTGCTCAGGAGGCTGGGTGAGGTGAACACCTGTCGAACTTTAGGAAAGCGGGACAGAATAGATTAAAGTCAGATCATGATTTTGGGGGTAGAGGAGAAGATCTGATCTGATGGGCGACAGTGGGTGGGGAGCACTGACCCGAGCTGTGTCTGTAGGTGGGTGGCACTCGGCTGTGGCTTGGGTTGGAGAAGAAGGAGGGCAGGCCGGCGTAGTCTGTGTCCTGGCTGGAGAAGAAGGCCTCCCCGTCTTCTCCTGGAGGCAGAAGGCCGGGCTCAGAGGAGAAACTGGCCAGAGGATCTGAGCTGAGCAGAGCTGGAGACACCCAGTGGGACTGCTCTGACGGATCCTCCATGCTGACAGATCACACCTCAACCTGCAGCACGACCACAGTATTCATGTGAGAAATCTACAGCGCTTTGAGACTTCTACAAATATGCAACCTGTCAGGATTTTTTTTTTTCAAAAGCTGAAATGAGATTTTTTGTCCATTTTGCCACAATAACTGTCTGATTTACTGTTTTGATTTAGGCTACATTATCACCACGCTCTTCACTTCAAATCTACCAATGCAACTTGAAGTTATCAGGGACACGATCGCTCGACAGCAGGCTTCTTCAAACTTCCTTTTCTAGGATCCTCATTTGACTGTGGCTGAAAGTAAAACTATTAATATCTATGTCTATAAATGTAATGATGCAGCCAGTGACCAAACGGTTACTCAGTGGCCTTTCTACAATAGGTGTGCCAGTTAGACGAATGCAAAGGACATGCCCTCAGGGACGCCCTACACAGGGTGGACAAACAGCACAACCCTCAAACCACAAAAAAAAAAAGTTGTTTTCTAAGTGAAATTATGAGCAGCAACCCCTGTCACACTGCTTAAAAGATTATGTGACTTTTTCACAACAGCCGTCTCAATTTGTGAGGGATGTTCTTATTTGGTAATTGTGCCGTGGTGGTGAAAAACTCATGATACAATTCAGTCATAGAGAGTACACGACCATTCGCTGCCCTTAAAATATATTTAAAAGAAGACTGCTTTGATGAAACTGAAAAAAAGAATGAAAGTGCAGGATGTCAAATCAATATTATGGGGGCTGCAAAAAACACACAAGAAAAACTCTTGCTCCATATCTTTAGAGGGAAGAGAAGAGGCTGATAAGTGTCTGATAAAGTCTGAGAAAATCTGATAGACAGCATTATTATGACGCTAAATTTATCCAGCTCCACCATTACAACACGGCCATAATCTCATCTGATTCATAGAAATCTGTTTGACTAGAAGTGTGAACTGGTAGAACAGATATCCACACACTTGAATCTATGCAGAGAACACTATATTTTTAGCTTTCGGGTTTTAACGGACCTTCATCTAAGCATACTAGAAGTGTGAGAAGTGTAAGAACATGGCAGAGTGAGACAGCATATTTGTGGAGGCACCATCGGATTTTAGATTGTAGGAATCCAGCGACGAAAACAGGCGGCAAGAATGGCATTTAGATCATCACATTAGATTGAATCATTTTAAACTAAACCAGCATTCCACGCCAGAACATGGTTAATTAACTTGAGGTTTAATTATCATCCTGACTGAAAAGATAAATGGTTATTTATATGAGATATTAAATTCGATATAACTGACTTTAACCCCAAGTGACCTAAAAGCATGACTGATCCAAATTTATTTTATCACTACGTTACACAGACCCATGGCAATATATTGAAGGAAGAACCTCTAATACAAGTAATAAATAATAATAATAACAATATGAAGAAAAGCTAGAAGTATGGAGTAAGAACTCCATCACCCCAAAGCAAAGTCCTCACATCTCTACAAGTCAAGCAATAAATGGCCTGAGGTAACACCTCACCAAGGAAAGTTTCAAATGCACAACTGTGGACAGATATTCGTTACTCAATCAACTGGATTCTATCCCGGAGTCTACTGAAGAACAGGACCAAGAGGAGACAAAGAGCCGAGGGGTCACCTACCTGAGTGGATGTGACAGATGAGCGCAGTGAGAGGTAAAGGACTCGGGGCTTTTATGTATGGAGCCAGTTGGACTGTCTAGCTCACTATTATACTGCTGGCTACAAGAACAACTGCTCCTACCAGCAGCAAAGTTTAGGGCTAAGAGACAGTCCGTGGGAGGGGTTGGGGACAACTTTTTGGAAGACACACCTCTTTGGTCCAGAGAGAAAAAAAACAAAAACTTGTGAGGGCAGACATAACATATTTACAACTCTCAAAGTAAAATCATTTCAAACTGTAATTCATCCAATAATGCGAAGGTGTTGGCTTTATATCTTCCTCTGCTCTTCCTTTATGGCTGTGTGTGCTGGTAGTGTACTGATAACATGTTTGTATCTGATGATTTCCACACTGAAAGCACCCATGGCCATTATCAAACAATTAGGTGTTGCTGATAGATAGAAACATCTGACTGGGTTTATATTTCTAAGATTTCATGTTTGCACAGATATGCACACATCACTGTAAAATAGAGGACGGCATGCAGCTCTTCCAGGTGGAGCAGTGAGCGTGCAGGGCGAGTGCCTTTTCGTCTGTTGATGAAATGTGCATACAGCCCCCGATAAGACCGGGCCCACATGGAAAAGAGCCGTCCGACATTTGAACAAAGCAAATTTAAAATGCAAAGACTCAATTTCTTTGTGGTCCAGCAAAGCTTAGAGTGGAACACAGTAATGCAAATCGGGAGAGGAGCTGCAATCATGGGGGAGAGATATGGTCCGGACGCGGCCTGGCTGCGCACAAGCCCGACACTGTCCCGGCCATTTGGTAGTCAAAGCAGCTCCTCAACTTTCCTCTCTCTTTGTTCATTTACAGTTTTCAGGGAAATCAGGGGAGAAAAACAGTTGGGAAGAATTGAGGCCTTTTAAAAATTCCTATTCTTTTTTCCGCCACCCAAAGAACCTGCAGCAGTTAAATTAATATGATATCCTCATGATGTAGGTGTGCAGGTGAAGTGCATTAGTTAGGTCAGATGTAAATCAATATAGGTAACTGTGGCATTCTAAATTGTAATTTGATCACCTATTTCCCTCAACTTTTCACTCTCTTTCGACAGTTACTTGGCATGAAAGTCTCCTGCTGCGCTGACAGAGACAAACCGCAGAACACAGTAAAGATCAGCAAGGGTTCAACTCAACTCCACAGAACTTTTTGACGAGACAGGGATGAGGAAATACAGAGAGGTATATGGAAATATCCTCTTCATCTGGGCACGTAACCAGGTGTGGAAGTAGTCCACTGATGACCACTGACAACATCAGCTTAGGTTTCAAAATGTAGGCTCCCTTGTGACAAAATCCCCATGTGTGCTCATATGATCATGTCATTTTTGAGGTCATGAGGTTATCATGCTATAGAATTATGACATTTAGTTTATTTGTAAGACGTGGCAAATAGTATAATTGACTGATTAACGATTTTTCTAACTAAACCTAAAATAATTCCTATTCCTGAAATTGTGGGTACAGCTCTGTTCTTCACCTCCTTTGTGAGCAATTTATTATTATTATATTCAATTTTTATTCCCACTGAGGAGGGCATAGAGCACTGAACGTTAAAATCGAACAGGGTGAAGAATATTTTTTATCAACTCTGAGTGATGTATTTACTGCATTAATGAAAGGAGGCTGCTGTGGTGCAGTTCTTTATAATTATATTTGAGGCATTTACAGATACTCCTAATACTGTTTATGTTTCAGGCTGGTTTATGGATGCACGGCTTGTTGTTGGCGCTGCTGCCTCAGCAAGAAGGCCCTGGGTTGAAAGTTACAGGTAAAGGGAATTGAAAGCTCAAAGCTGCCTGTACGTGTGAGCTGTGCCCTTCCTCTCGCCCAGTGCATGCTGGGTAGGCTCCAGCTGAACAGGATACTGAAAATATATGGATAGATGATTGCTGATGCTAATTTCTTGTGTCATCTACTTAACTCTATCCCCTATTTTTCCCCTGCTTGCTTTTACGCATGTGTCTCGCTGCTGAGACAGTATCATTAAAACGGAGTGAGCTTGAAAAGAGCACACTGTGTCTGTGTGAATGAGAGTGACATTACATGAGAGAAAGAGTGAAGCGAGGTCTCTTGAGGCGGCGCGGACAGCTGGGCAGGGATGTGGCTGCTGCTGCTGTGTGAGCGGGCTGCTCTGCTCTGATAAGAGGTTATCAAGAAGAAAAGGAGGAGGCCAGGAATTACGGGCCCGCACCACTCACACAGACAGAGGACATTGCAGCATGTTTGTGGTCGTGTCATGTAACTCATAAACCTGCATACCCACATGCATAGACATAGACAGACACACACACACACACACACACACACACACACACACACACAACATGCCCGCTCTGTTGACGGTATCTCGACAGAAGCAGTTTGAGCTGACACCGGAGCATCTTGTCGGACAGTTTGGAGGTTGTAGTCGGGTGATGGATGGTGTTGTGTGTCACCAGTGGACTTTGGGGACAGCTTTCTAATTCCCAAGAAACAGGCTTCTGTGTAGGCGGTGGTCTTATCTCTGCCACGCAGGGCTGCAGCGACATACCCAGGAGAGCGCTCTCTCTCTCTCTCTCTCTCTCACACACACACACACACACACACACACTGTTCTCTCCTTCATTCTTCAGTTGTTGCCCCCTTTATCTCATCAGTTACTCACATTTTTAGTCAACAAATAACTAACATTCATGTGGTTTATCTTTCACGTGGTGTTTCGGGCAGTGTGTTGTGAGTGTGTGTGTGTCTCCTGCAATGACTAATAAAGTTGGGTTGGTTGAGTGGCCCTCTGGTGCCGCTCACTGAGATGTCATTGCTTTTTATATTGCTGATTTTGTGTAATCTCAGTGTTCTGCTGCACCTCTGACGGTCTACAGGACACCGATATGCAAAAAGCACTTAAGCATTACCTCAATGTATGTTACTGCAAGTACAAGTACAGTTTTGTTTTACTTTGGTATTTTGATAATTCCTTTTTCTTGTTGAACTGGAGGGTTTTGCTTTCATTTTCCATACTTTTTTCACCCATGTTATGTTATGTATAATCTATGTATTTCTTTATGTCCATGTCTGATAGTCAATAGTAATCTACTTTATGGCATTATTCTAACCTCCTAACATCCCGTTTTTTCCCTTTTATTTTCCATTAAGTAGCTTTTAGGTTGTTAAAGTCATCTAATTCCACTTTGTCTGGCAGTATCATATACGGTATACTACTGTATTAGCTTGTTTCAACGCTTTGTTGAAGCTTTATGATGTTTAGTGAAACATCCAAACCGAAGATAACAGGTTTTTCATTTATTTTTATTTTATCAGGAAGTCTGACTGAGATCCAGAATCTGTTTTACTAGAGAGGCCTGACCAAAGTAGCAGCCGTACAAAATCACAGCACATTAAATTTCAACATGTTGTATACAATTCAACAATTAATTACATAAAATTGAGGATGGGTTTGTATTACTATAGGATTTTTTGTGGTATATGTAATTGTTAAAAATATAGAAGTTGTATTGTGATATGTGTGTGTGCTGCAACACTAAAGATTTTAAAGAAAGTTCAATGTATTACAGATTAATTGAAACGTTACATATTGAGAGGAAAAGCTGAAAAAAATCACAATGCAAAATGTGAGTAAATTTGAACGTGTTTCCTTCTTCTATGATGGCTTTTCTGTCCTTTTACTTCAAATATTGTACATTTTCTAAGGATTAAATAAAGAAGCTTCACATTCAGTTGAAAAAGAATGAATCACTTAAAATATTATACTGTAGATAACACCACCTCCACGGCTCCAACAGAAAGGAAATCCTGTAAGAAAGGTGAATCACCTGAGGCCTATACTGCCCCCTAGTGGCACATAAACAAATAATCCAATATACTCTACAGTAGATTACAGTAATTGACTTTTATTTAAAAGTGACTGTTTTACAGTGACGTTAAATAAATGAAGCAGATGCTGCCCATTTTCTTCTGAATCAAGTAGCTTTATTGAATAAATTGAATAAAACACAACTGCCTGTCTTAAAATATTTAGCAACAGTCTCAGGTGAAAGTATTAAATTAAGATATTTTTTGTGTTTTAATTTCTGCAGAACAATATACATCGCAAAACAGAAACAAACTAAAATAGATAAGCACAGGGAACATCTATCTTTGTGTTTTAGAATTATAGGAGTGTTGTGTTTTGTTTTCAACCTATTTTTATCTTTTATTCTGAAATCAGCTGTACCTTTGGGTCGTGACTCAGACAGGACAGAGGTCAGCTGTGTGCCAACACGCATTGTTTTATGGTGCCTTCGAGGGCTGTAGGAAATACTGAATTACATACATAACATCAACAATAAAGCAAAGTGACACCTGTGGAGTTCAGGTACTTTCAACTCTGGAATATTATAAGTATTAGCCACTAAAAGGCTACTTTGGCTACATGAACATTTTCAATTAAAAGTACATTACGTACGAGTACGAGGTCACAAAACACAGGTTTAGTACCTACATCCTACAGACAATGACATATCGTGGCTGTTTAATTTAATTTGATGCAAATATTTTTAGACTCCTTTTATGCTTTTATGCCACCAGTGTAGGGTTCACTATTTCCCAGCCAGAATTAGATTCCTGCCATTGTAGAGAGGGCTTTGAAACACCCTATGGACTATTTATTTTACGTAAAAATGTAGTTAAAAGTAGTAGTTAGACAGACTGAATCAAAAATAACCTGACTTAGATTCCTAACATCTTTCTAACACCCACTTTGCTACTGAGACACACCTCAAATTTACAAGACAGCCAAAATTCCGAGGAGCACTTGAAGGCAGCAGCAGCTGAAGCTCCGGTAGAAACAAACCCGAACAGACGTGACCATGAACGACAGAAGTCCGGTTACACTGAAGATAATCCTCATAGGAAGCTCCGGGTAAACATCGACTATCTTGTTTTAAAATCTCATTATCACTCCTGTTGTACAGTTTTGATTTGCTGCTCCTACGACAGTTGTTTCACTTTCATTTACTCTGTAATGTAATGTAAAACTGAGGTGTAAAGCCTAATATATATTAGTTATTTTTTTATTAGTTATTTACCAGTGCCATGAGAATAAAAGATGAAAAGTAGCCTAAATGTCTGCGGAAGGAACGTGAGATTTTGAGTGTGTTCTACCTTTAATGATCTTAATGCACGTGTGTTTGCACAGGGTGGGAAAATCCTCCTTCATGAACAGATACGTGAATCACCGGTTCACCAACATGTACCGGGCCACGGTAGGGACCGACTTCCTCTCCAAAACGCTCCAGATAGATGAGGACACAGTCAACCTTCAGGTAGCATCTCTGTGCACCTGCAACCACACCTCCACGTGGGAACAAGTAGTAATCTGTTGATAAAATGAGTGTTAAATGTTCCCTCAGCTCTGGGACACTGCGGGCACGGAGAGGTTCCAGTCTCTGGGTACACCTCTGTACAGAGGAGCGCACTGCTGCATGCTGGTGTTTGATGTCACATCCACGACTAGTTTCTCTGCCCTGGAGCAGTGGAGGAAGGAGTTCCTGATCCAGGGCGAGCCTCAGGACCCGCAACACTTCCCCTTCATCGTGCTGGGCAACAAGACTGACCTGAGCAACCGGGAGGTAGCAAAGATACGTGAAATAGTGAAAATAAACTAGGGGGTCAACAGGTGTCTTTCGAAAGTTTATACGAGTAACAGTATTCTAGAAAATACATAAACCATACACTCTTTCGTGGCATTGGATTATCAATCAAACAGGTATATTTCTGACAGATTAATTGGTTAATTGAGAAAATTGTTGGCAGATTGATCAATAACAAAATTAATTGTCACAACCAATGTAATATCCAGGTAATCATTTTAAAAATAAATAAATAACTTCTTTATAACAGTTCCATTACAAACAGCTTTCACTGTTCATGTAACAGTGTAATATTTGGCTTTTAGAATGTAATTAAAATTGTACATGAGGGGATTAATTACTTTCCACTGCGTTCACTTTGAAGGAAACCTATTGTTTACATCCTTATAATAAATATTGCTTGCACTGTGCCTCGGTCCCTGCAGGTGTCTGTCAATAAGGCCCTGTTGTGGTGTGAGGAGATAAGAGCAGAGTACTTTGAGGGAAGCGCCAAAGAGGACCTGGATGTGGAGAAGCCGTTCCTGAGAGCCGCTCAGAGCGGCTTACAACAGGTGATTCAAGCACTTTAAAAAACAAAAATCTTTGTGGTGGAAAAAAAAGGAGAAAAGATGCAGCATCTCTTTTATGTTTAACATGTTTATTTTTTGATGATAAAAGATACATTACTCCCTACAGTACAAAAAACACACATTGGAAAATACAGGACATTTCCAGATAACCTGCGAACAGCCGAGAGAAACTCGCAACACCTGTGAGTGCTGAGAGCAGCACTCGTCCCAGCGTGGGAGGGAAAGTTCAGAGAGACCTCGGCACTGCTGATGATGACCTATCTAACGAGGGTGCAAAAATAGTGACCCAGCAAAGGTACTGTGGAAGGAAAGGACACAATTGTATACCACATGGAGAGAGAGAGAGGAACAAACTCGTTAAATGTTTTTTTTTTTTTTTTTTTGGGAGAACCTTCAGCTTATGGTCTAACTTAAGGCATCACTACTAAAATACACTGCTTTTGCATGCATGTCTAGTTTTTGTTCAACAGACACACTGACACACACAAAAATGATGAATGCATATGAAGAGAAAGTTAATTCCTAGTAAGAAAATTGGGAGAAACCCAACAAACGGGGGAAACCAAAGGTGCCAGCCGAAGAAAAAGGCGGCTGAGCGAAAACCTTGGCTCTTAATCTTCCTGGCCGTTACCATAACAAAGCGAATCCGCCCGTACAAAGTAGATATACACTCACGTCCGGTCAGAAACCACCTCCCTGTACAACTTCTTATACCGTAATGAAGCTAGCAGTGATTCAGACTCCTACAGTGAATCAGCTGGACAGAAGCAAATTAGAGCCATCGGGGAGACTATATATATATTTATATATATATATATATATTTGTTTCTTTTATAAGTAAAGACACAAAAGGCAATCAAGAGATGACCAACATGTAAAAACAGTTTGTTACAGGTAATTATATAAAAGGCCAAGATGTTGTTTTTGTTTGTTTTATTCTTGCTCTATGAACGAACTAATTTACAAGTGAGTACACTCCGGCTATGTAAGCTTTCTTCCCCAAAACATCCCCATAGAAAGACATACGGGTTAACACATCACAGTAAGCTGCACACCATCTGTAGTCTGAAATACAGAGCCGTGGGAGGAAAACAAAAATTAAAATTTATTAAATTGGATTCACATACATCAATAGGATAGGGGGAAAATATGTCGACGAATATAATTTGCCATTCTAAAAAAATTAAAGAGGTGAGACGCCACATTCATGAGCATAACAAGCGTAGGACAACTGATCGGGATATTTGGGGGGGGGGGGGAAGGTAGGACAAGATCTGATGTTTTCCTCATACCCCGTGAAACTCCATGTTTGGCAAACAAAGCAACACAAGCATTGAGTAGTAAACAAAGTAAAAACTCTTCCACTTCAGTCCTATAACTTCTGTGGGTTCTACTCGGAACAAATACAAAAGTCTTTCTCTCTCTCGTGACCATCTGCGAACAAGAACATACAACCAACTGAATGAAGATTTTTAAAAATAGAGTGGCAACCGCAACACAGCCACCGATCTTCCCACCAACACAAACTATGGGGATGAACAACTGTTAAAAAAAGTGATGTTTTTGTTGTTTTTTTTTTAAAATGCACACAACATACACACAGGAAAAGAAAGAAAGAAAAACAAAAAAGCTTAAAAAATACAAAAATAAACTACACAAAAGATCTTCTGCGTCAATGCTTGCTAATTTTTTTGGGAAGATTTTTGTGTGTGTGTGTGTTGCAAGTCTCAGTCCTAGCAAAGTCTGTCTGTCATTCATTCTCTACAAATCTCTTCGTCCTTTTTTCATTTTTTGTCCACTTCGAAGTGTCGGCCACCAGTCCTCATCTTGGGGGGTAAAAAGCGCACAGTGATGACATTTACAGGAGACTGGAGTCCAGCACGATGAATACAGACTTGGTTCTCGATGAAGCAAATTAGTTTTGACCAAAAAAAAGAAAAAAAAAAAAGAAAAGAATGATGTCCTCCGTCGTTGAGGACAAGTGCTTTATTTGTATCCATACCGATTTTTTCCTCTCATCTAAAACTCATGCCTCCACAGCTCTTTTTTCCCCAACACTGTACATCATTTCGTGTAGTCTCTCTCTACATCCCCCCAGGATTCACAAAACAAAAAGACAAAAACAAAAGGTAACAAATGAGCTCAGCCTGGCTCCCAATTTGTGAAAGATGTAAATTATTCTCTATGCTGCTTAACTACTGAAACAAGCCAAAAATAGATGTTAAAACGATGGGAGGGGATGTGACTGAAAAAGATAATGTGCTTCTAAGTTTGTGTTGCTCTAAAAATAGTACAACCAACAGAACGAGGAGGAAGGAGGGTTTTTATCTACAGAAACATCTCTCAGATTGACTTTCATCTCGGCTTCATATGCTTGTTCTGCCTCCATTGCCGTCTTGATCTGAGACTTGAGGGTGGAGGATGAGATTAGGATGAGGATGGGGGGTGAAGGTCAGTCTTCCTGATTAAAAAAAAAAAAAAAAAAGGACAGCGAGTGGAAAAAGGACAAAAGACTGGGTGGGGTCTCTGGGCAACCTCACTGGTCCGTCCTTGCTTTCTTTGGACCAGTAGCCTTACTGCAAGAGCACACATAAAACCAGAATAAGTATTGCATGTTTAATGTCGAGCCTGTGTGAACAGTACGAAATGTAGACGCTGTACTTACGTATCAGGAGAGGTGCCTGGTCTTTTGGCGGCCGGTTTTGCAGAGGCGGCGTCTTTGCCAGATTCTACAAAGCAGACAAACGGTTGAAATCTATCCAACGAGGAATTGCTCTCTTACAAAGGTTTGACAGTTAGTGTGTGCGATTCCTTGTGTGCTCACCTTGCAGCCATCGGACTTGGGTGGCGGGACCGTAACCCTTCTCGTTGCGGGCGGCAATGCGGAAGATGATGGCAGGCTTGGTGGTGTAGTCGATGTGGGCATTGGAGAGGCTGGACGACTGCACCAAGCATGAGGGGTTGGGTCCACAGTACACGCGCATGAAGGCTAGCTGTGCCGGGGTGGAGGCCTTGGCCTCGGCCGTCTGGTTGCTCTGGATGGCCAGGTACACAGAGTACTCGATGATCTTCCCCGACGTCACTGAGGGCGGCTCCCAGGTCAGGTGGGCACCATCTGGGCTCTGCATAGGGACAGTGGACGATTACTACCCAGTGCCCGAAAGCAGCTGGTGTTATGTTTTACACAGATCCACAGCTAAATGAGGAAGGAAGGATAAGGGGCTTTACTGGCGTGTTTACCTTGCTGATTTTGATGGCGCAAGGAGCCCCTGGGAAGCCTGGCAGGCAAGTCTTGAAAGCAGATATCTCAGAGAAAGATCCACGGCCACAAGCGTTTATTCCAGCAACACGGAACTTGTAAGCTGTGCCGGGCTGCAGCTCCATTTTCTTCATCTGGCCGTAGTCTGGCATGACGCCAGAGTCATCCTGCCAAACAAAACGCAGGGATTAGAGATGCACTGAGACCTCCAACATGGAGTCATCCAAGCATGAAAGGAGCCTCCTGAGAAACTTACATCTCCTTGAGAGTTGTCTCCTGGCATATAGAAGTGGGTGACCACCATATTTGTCACTTTAACAATTCCAACATCGAACCACTGGTTCTCTTTTTTTACAACAGCCTTCACTGGGGTTGGCTGAGGGGCTTGTTTCTGTTAGAAAACAACAACAAAAAGAAAAACTGTTACATTTCTCCTCTCTTTGAGCAAGCTGAACCAGCCAGATGTTGTCCAATAGCTCACCTCTCCCTCGATCCCATTGGCGACCTCTGCTAGAGCGGCTGCTGCTTGCAGCTTGGCTGGACTTGCCACCGATACAGAGGGCGCAAACGTGCTTGATGGAGCGAGTGCTGCGGAGTGAAAAAGGAACAGTCAATCTCGGTTCAAAAAGACATCCGTCGCTAACCGTCAAAGAAAAGCAGTAAGTCTTACTCTCAGCAGTGGTACGTGGCAGCAGTGACGCCACAGCACTGGTGACCGCAGCAGCCATCTCATTGTGCCCGTTGCTCTCGACAGAGGGGTCGTTGAGGCTGTCAGCGGGGGCGAGGCCCTCGGTGGGCACGCTACTGTCCACGCTGGCCTGCTGTGCAGCAGCCTGAGCCTCCTGCAGCTGCAGCTGCTGCTGCTGGTGGACCAGCGCTGCGAGCTCCTGCTGAGTCAGCATGATGGGGATGGTGGTGGGCTGCTGGCTCTCACCAGTGGAATTGCTCTCATCTATGAACAGAGAAGATATTGAAGAATTCATTCACTGACAGCATGAATACATGGATCCGTTCATGCCTTTTCCCCCACTTTACTACAGAAAGACTCTAATCTATGACACTACATTTCACAATCAAAACCAAGTGTGCAGAGAGATCTGACGATACTATACTAGACTATGGCTGAACTCACTCATTACTGCTTGCTGGGCTGCCTGGAGGACAGCCTGGATAGCGAGGGCCTGGGCTTCTTCGGTGGCTGCTGCCTGAGCAGCGGCCTCCGCTGCTGCAGTCACAGCTAGCTCCTCGTCCGACAGCCCCGTCACCATGAGAGTGGTGCCCTGACCCTCAGACATCAGCTCTGAGGGCAGATTCAAGGCTGCAGCGGTGGCTGCTTCTCCCTGAGAGAACACATTACAGGTCATATACGCACTCTATACATCTTTAAATGAATGGACTTTAAGCCGACACTGGCATTTGTGTGACATTACACTGTTATTTACCTCTGCCTGCGTCTCCATAGCGGAGGCTCCCTCCTCTGCAGCTGCAGCTTCTGCTGATGCCGTCTCATCGGTTTGCATGGGTTCCTCTGTGGAGCTGGTAGCAGTACTCACACCCTCTGTGATTGATGAGATCGACTGGAGAAAGAAACAAAGAAAACATACAGATTGGTCGCAATGGGAAACTATGTTTCAGGAAGACATCTGCTGAGATTGCCATGACTCAGCAGTGGTGGTTAGATCACTTGTTAAGCTTGCCGGTGTATTAATGCGTTTCTTACAGGTACAGAGGGTCCGGGGGCCGGTGTGGACTGAGTGACGGTTGTGATGGCCCTGCCCTGAGTTGTGGTAGCCGTGGCTGCTGCTGCTGCGGCTGCTGCTGCTGCTGCTGCTGCAGTGGTGGTGGGGGTGGGGGTGGGGGTGGTCACTTCAGGGCTGCTGGTACCTTCTGCTCCCTCCTCTGTCTGCTGGGCTGTTGACATATTTTAAGTTAGACTTCCAACCAATACGTTTATTTCACAATCAATTAAATTACAGCACATTTGGGTATACCTGTGCCCTCGCCTGTCTCCATACTGCAGGTGGCAGTGGTGGCTGTGTTGGTGGTCCCAGTTTCGTGCGTTTCACAGGGCGGGTTGGAGCAAACCCTCTGGACCTGGCCCTCCGCTGTGCTGGTCTGGTCGCCTCCCATGCTGGAGGTGGCCGTGGACGGGGTGTTGGTGGTCCCCGTCTCGTGTGTTTCGCAGGGTGGGTTGGAGCACACCCTCTGCACGGTGCTCGTCTGGCCTGCGTTCATGTTAGATGACGACTGGGTGGATGTGTTGGTAGTGCCCGTCACGTGGGTCTCACAGGGTGGGTTGGAGCACGGCTGCTGGGCTCCTCCCATGTTAGCCGACGCTGTGGTGGCCGTGTTAGTTGTCCCGGTTTCATGGGTCTCGCATGGTGGGTTGGAGCACATACGCGGTGTGGACATGTTTGATGACGCAGTTGTGGCTGTGTTGGTGGTGCCTGTTTCGTGGGTCTCGCATGGCGGGTTAGAGCACATCTGTCCTCCCATTGCAGGAGAGGAGGTGGTGGCTGTGTTGGTGGTTCCGGTTTCATGGGTCTCGCAGGGCGGGTTAGAACAGACCTGTCCTGCTCCCATGGTGGCCGACGAGGTGGTGGCTGTGTTGGTGGTTCCTGTCTCGTGGGTCTCGCAGGGCGGGTTGGAGCACACCAGGGTGACGGTCCCAGAGCCGTCTCCAGCCGCTCCAGCCTCAGACGAGCTGGGCTGCTCAGAGGTGGGTGAAGCCAGGATGGACACTGGTAGATCCTGCACTGGTTGAGCTTCTACACCACTGGGAGTTGTGATCAGAGTCACCTGGGTGGGCTGGTTCTAGGCAGAAGACAATCAATTTAAGTTCTCTTTCAGTCAAACAGCTCAAAAGGGAAGTCCTTTTATACCCTCTCCCTAACTCTTATCCCATTGTTTATCTAGCAGTAGCTCTGCCGTTGTTCTGTAGTAACAGAAATGGCCATCAACAACATTTACAATCTTTTTCTTAACTTTTTAAATGTAGTAATTAAAAGCTTGTGGTGCATACTGCTGCCACGATGATTACAATGCTAAATACAACAATCTGCAGGGTCTTACTTGCACTGTCATGGTGGAGGAGGGCAATGTGGAAGCAGAAGTCAGGTTGGTCTGAGCAGTTGAAACGGTTATGGCAGCTGGGCTGATGACCTGGCTGGACAGTGTAGCGATGGTTCCCAGTGTGTTGATGGGGGTGACCAGAGAGGCGTTGGAACTTCCCACTGTGCTTCCTGCCAGGCTTGAGGAGACTGCACCAGAGACTGTCCCCAGAGTGGTGACACCTGGAAGGAAGAGAAGTGGCATTAAAAGATGAAAACCAAAAGTGTTATCTGTGATAACATATTAATGTGATCTAATAATAAATCATTAAAAACAAATCACAAGAACATTGTTATTCTTACCAGTAGTCCCCTTGACCACCAGAGTGGTGACGGTGGGCTTAACAGCAGATACCGACACTGGTGTAACAAGTCGAACACCACCGACTGTGCTCATGGGCACGGTGCGCAAAATAGTGCCAGGTTGCCCAGGAGCACCCTTCAAAACCACCTAGAGACACACAATTCAGGATCAGTCTCCTCATCTGCAACATAAGCGATGATGGCAATAAAGACTGCGGCCAACAAACAGTCACATTACCTGCGTCAGTCCCTGTTGGCCGCCTGCAGTGGCAAGTTTGGGCACGGCAGTGATGATTTTACCAGCAGTCCCAGTGGTCATCACCTTTGTGGTAAGGATTGTGATCGGCGTTTTCATGCCTGCACTGCTCGTCACACCTGCAAGGACAAAAGCATGTATGCCTCAAGTTAATTTTCATCTCAAGACACCCAAACAACAGACCATGGGTAACTTACAGCTGCGAATAATTCAGTTTTTTTCCATTCCCACTCATTGCCAGACTACATCATCACTACTTCTGTTGTGACATGCAACCACTGCTGAGCTGAAAATCCAACCAGATGACAAAAAACATGTGATCCAGATGTTCATCTGGTTCAGGTTTTGCTTAAACTTGACTTCTTTTGTAGTACTGTTCTCCGTCATGAATGTGCAGGCCGTTGTGATATGTAGTAATTAACGTAAACTTGCGTGAGTTTAGACCTGCAGCTCCAGACTGGGACATTATGGCCGACATGGGGATGGTCTTGATGATGGTGGTGCCCTGCTTAGTGGTGGTAGGAGAGACACCGCTGATGTTGAGGATATGGGGCTTGTTTCCTGCGCCTCCTGCCTGGGAAGTGGTGATGATGGTTGTGGGCTTGCCATCTGCGGAGGTCACCAGCTTCAGGATGGTGCCGGCTGGGAGGGGACCCTTTGTCTGGGAGGAGAGAGGCACAAGTTATGCAAACCATTTGCAGAAAGACATCTGGTTCCGTTCTCAGGAGTTTTAAGCTACCTCCTGTTTTATTTTTATTCATTCGTGCATATAGCTGACCTGTATGAGCTGTGTGAGAGGGTTATTGGAAGCCTGGCCTGTGATAGATGTCTGCCCTGGCTTGGTTTGTACCACAGACATCATCTTGCCAAGGTTGGAGATCTGCAAACATAGAAGAGAGACTCAAGTTCACGAGTCGCAAGAAAACATTGGGACAGCACAGGGAGTTCAGTGGGAAGCTGGACCACTGGTGGCTCTACAAATAAAAATTTGAGCCATAACTGACCAACAGTCATGCAAATCACTAACATCATGCTCCCTGTTTTCTTAGTACTATTCTCCAACAGTCACTGTAGTCCAACCTTTACTCCCTCCCCCACGAGTTAAAGCTAAGTGCATGTTGTCACCATCTCTGGGACAAGACATTAAAAAAAACCTACAGAACCCATAATTTACAGCATGCATGTGAAAGCACCAAAGGGTGCTCTCGGAGTGGTGGTCCGAGAGACATCCCTGTGCTACAGATTTTCCACATTGTCCTCCTCTCTTACCAGAGTGCCACCACTCCCCATGGTGAGGGGACTCTTGACCAGGGTGATGGTCTTGGTAACTCCTCCCACCACAGTGGTTACCACCTGGGCCTGCTGGGCCACTGTGACTGCACCAGACTTGTGCACAGTGATGATGGGTCTGGTGGTGGTGGGAGAGGACCCGGTCGCTGTGCCCACCTGGGCTGCAGCAGTTTTCAGCATCCTGGTGGCCGGGTTACTGACCTACAAGCACAACAATATTTTCAGAATTGACCCAGGACGGACAGAATGCACACAATGTAATAAAATTGAGAATGTTTAGTGAGATCTGTACCATGAGTGGAGAAGCCATTTTCATTGTGGTTGTGCCAGGGGAAACAGCTACTGTTTTCAGAATGGTGGCACCTGCTGGAACATTTAGGAGAGTGCCTGCAGAAGAGGGCGGGATCTTCTGTGTTGCTGCAGCTGCAGCAGCCAAAGCTGCCATGCCACTCATCTGAGGGCTACTCCCAATTGGCTGAAAAAAACACAACAAACAAGAAAACACATGATTGGGCACATGTACTGATCTGATGACATTTACTGCAAAGAAAATCTTTAATGTGAAAAAAATGCAGTGCAAGATTGCTGCTCATACCGATCCTTGGGTGGTCTGGGCCGGCATTACCATACGAACACCTGGTGGAAGGGACGTCAGAGTGATTGGGGATTTCCCAGGCTGGCTGGGGCGGACTGTGACAACAGATGTGCCTGTGGCAGACTGTTGCGCTGCAACCTTCAACACAGCTGTAACAAAGAAACCGATGATCAGACTTTATGTGCAGCGTCTTCGCAGTTGCTGAGTTTTCTGGTTTAGTGATAACAATGGACTTGGAAGCGTTGGAAAAGAGGAATCAGTGGTCACTAGTGTTATAATACCTGTCTGGGTTAGGCTCTGAGCAGACAGTGCTACAACAGCCGGTGCAGGGCTCTTTGGAGAGTTCAGAGGCTGCACAGGGCTGGCACTCATGACTGGCGAGGCTGTAGCTGGAGTTGCAGGGATGTCATATTTCTGCAGCTGCAGTAAGTAGGTGTCAGCAGTTGAGACGGCACCCCAGCTCACCTCAAGAGAGTTTGTGTTGGCACGGACTAGCTGCACCCTGGCAGGGGCATGTGGTCGCTCTGAGGAGGGCGGAGGACAACAAATTTAACAACAATGACACAATCTGACCCATAGAAGTCCCTTTTAAACGACGAAACCATGTTGCAGCACACATACCTGTTTCCAGGTACCAGAGGTCTTTACAACAGACTTGATTGTTCCAAGCTTTACGATAACCATCGCGGCCGCTCCATACATAGAGTCTAGAATTGATGGCCACAGCACAGTGGCCAGCACGGGCCCTAGGGATGTTGTCTTCAAGAGTATCCATCAACACCGTCTCCCAACACATGGAGTCTACAGACAGACAGACACGTGGTACAAAAGTTAACTGCAGTGAAGGCCGTTTTACTCAAACCTCTTCCGAGTGAAACTAAGCGTAATGAATACAGAGTTAGACAAACCTAGATTTAGGCAGGCAAGAGTGTTTGTGCACTTCCACTCCTTCTCGTGTGTCGCCACTTTGACATCGTCCATTACCAATGGAACCCATCCTCCAAAAACATACATCCTGCACATTGAGAAAAAAGGAAATCAGTGAGATGTTGCTACCAAACACAGCCTGATGTTCTGGGAGTTCTGACATGATTAAATACAACATTCAATGTGTTATTGCTTTGGTGAAGCAGTCGTCTCACTTGTTTGTGATGGTGGTGGCAGAGTGAAGACTTCTGGGGAGCGGCGCTGTCCCGTTGACTGACGGTTTGTTCCATGTTAGGGTATCTGGAGACAATGACCAGCAGTAGGACATTATACAAAAGCCCTTTTGTATTTTTTCATGCAACCAGATACATTAAAGTACCTCGAGTAAGGCATGTTCTCACACATCATTGTCAAACATTGACTTTTAAGGGGGATGATGCTCAACCCCTGTTGGTCTGAATGGGTATAAATAGCAGCACTTTCTCTGAGTGGCATCATTTTTTCTAGTCACACTTTTAGAAACCTACCAATATCAAGTGTCCACAGATCTCCGAGGCGACAACCACTCATCCCTCCATAGATTATCAGGCGAGATTTCCTGCTCGTCTTTTCTGTGTATACAACGGCAGTGTGGCTCTCACGAGGAGGCGGCAGGACGCCATATGTGATTGGGATATCCCATCCAACCACACTGGAGCCTGCGCGAAGCTCAAGAGTGTACAGATCATTCAGGTATCTGAAAGTAAAACGCAGACAGAAGTCACAATCGTGTTGAAGTAGAATCTCAAGCATCTTGTGCAGCAAAAGGGCCATGCTGGTAAAACATCCGTACCGGGGAATGTTGTTTTTTGGGTCTTCGCTGTCATTGGCTAGTCCACCGAACAGGTAGCATTTGTTGCCAACCAGCGAGAAACTGTGGCCAAGACGAGGGCATGGAGGGGGACCATTCTTCGGGTTTTTTGCTTTCAACTTTTTCCATTCCCATCTGCTGGCCTGTAACAAAAAAACACACTGTCAAAACAACATATTATGTCAACATCAGGTCTCAGCAGAAATTGTTACAAACACAAGTTGACCTCATTCCCTCTTCTGCCAATCTGATAAGGATTTGTCTTTTTTTATTTTTCCATTTAATATTTATCTATTCCATTTTCCAGTGGCTGAAAATCATCTGGACTCTATTTAATGCCATAACCAGAAATAAAACATATTACAACGTACACAACTTAAACGTCATTCATTGTGCAGAGTGAAGCTTTTGCAAGTACGACAATAAAGACATGATTTTGGCATAGTGCACTTGACAAAGTCAGAATAACTTGGGCTGATTAGCATCACGTTCAGCCAGTTGCTGGAACGCGGTGAACCCTCTAAATTCTGAATCATTCAAGAAAGAATCACGATGCATCTAAGAATCCATTATTTTTCCTCACATTTAACAGATATTCAAGTAAGACGTTGTTTGTTTTTACATCAACAATCTCTGCAGACAGACAAGCTCAAATGTAGTCATGAAAATGTGCACAGACAATGTCCACTTTGTTTTTATTGTAAGAATATTTGTCTTCATTTCATGCTAGTATGAGCTTCAACAACAGCTATATCAGAACTATATCTAAATTAACTGAACACAAACAATTGCATTAATCTTAATGTGTAAATGCAATACAAAAACGTGGGTTATCTTCCATAGACGGATTACCTGTAGTTCATAGAGATCGTTGCTGTACTTTCCGTACTCCACCATTCCACCAAACACCAGCAATCTGGTGCCATCGCAGACAAAACCGTATGCAGCACAACCAGGGGGAATATCACCACGGACCGCTGGGATAAACCACTGGTTTGTTGCTACGAATCAAATCACAAATAATGACGGAAATTATCAGTTGAGGCGTACTCATATGAAGTCATTCAGATTATGAAGGGAGTTAATGTTGTGACCTAAACATGGCTGTGAACCGCTGGTATAACCTCTAAACAACCCTCTTATGAGCAGTATACATAAAATACAATATGTATCTAAGGATAGGGATTACATAAAGCAAATGTGCTGAATTTGTCTGTCCTTATTGGTTTGTGTGCAGGAAATTGGGGCAGAGGGTATACTTAAACCAACCAGCATCATCCATTTTATTTTAGCCCGCCTTTTTTAACGTGCAGTACCACCCTTTCTCCTGTAGAGGGGGCCAAATTTAATCAGGACTTGTTTGGCCTGCTGAGGCCTATACGCTACACAGTTCTGCACATCACGAATCGAGTCGTTAGATATAAAATATATATTTTTTGGGGCGAAGGCTCAATGTGAAAAAAACGAGTTATATGTAATTTCACATCTGCAGATTCATGAAGTAATACATGATGCTTGTTTCACATGCAAAAGTGTATCTTACCAGTGTTGTATACATGTAATTCATCCACAATCCCTTCGTTTCCACCGCCAAACACGACCATCAGCTCCTTAATAGCGACAGCTCTGTGCCCATGCCTGGGCCGAGGAACCGGACCGGACCATCCGAGGACCCGCTTCCACCGCGGCTGCAGAACCGACACCGCGGAGCCAGGGGCAGTCATGATTCTGTCAAACAGAATAATCACGGATCATTATACTTTTAACTTGCTGAAGTAATCGTGGTATCTACCCGTTTAACCAACTCGCACAAACTCATCAGCAGGAACCGCCCGTGCAGTGTAACGTTAGCGAACTTCTGAAACCGGTTTGTGCGGCCGTAGCAACTCAGTAGCTAGCAGCTAGCGGTGTTAGCAGTTAGCTATTGTTAATGAACACATTCAATCAAAAATAACAAATAAATGCGGAATAATAGCTTGCAAGCAATTGCTGGTTTACAACCCATACTATGTGTTTGACGTTACAGGTGTGCTGATAAATACATCGAGTATTTCATACAGTTTTGTCTTAGTTGTTTCTAACCATTGAATTCGAACCATGGAAGCCGCCATCTTGTAACCAAACAAACCCCCGCTAACGCTACTGCCCGTCTGAAAAATGGCGGAAGCGGACGAAAAAGAAAAATAGATGAAAGCTTAGCCAGCAACAGCTGCGAGGAAAAACACTAAATACAAAAACAAATTCAATGAAGTTGTAATAGGCCTAACAAAGCAGAACCGTACGTAGTCACACCACAAAGTTAATCCACGGTTAGGACTGTGAACAAGAGTCGGCTATTTTCATGCCTCTCTGGGAGTCGCCATATTGTAGCAAACAAGCTTAGCATTCTCTACAATCCCTTTAACGCAATTATTAACGCCACAGAGATATTAGAAGCTTATTTTAACAAGCACAACAGCGTGAGAAGCACGCACCACAACTGACACTGAATATCTTGTTGAAATATTCAAAAGAATTAAGCCCAATTGTAGTAGTCAAATGGCTTCTAACGTTAGCTATACTCCGTTAGCACTGGTGGCTAGTTGCTCACAAGCTAACAAGCGTTAGCTGTAAGGCTGGCATCTGTCAAAGCGTCGCCAAATATTACAATGAAATGCAATGTAATTGCGTTATATTCTGACATGCATATTTTACCTGATACAAATGTAGTTGCAACAACACTCTTAAAACACAGCTAAACGGAGTGGAACTGCATAAACAGAGTGTTATTATGTTTCATGCCGTCTCTGGAAGCAGCCATCTTTTCGACAGTCGGCCTAGTTCTACAGCTCCCACAAGAAAAATGGCCGGGCGGTATGCCACAACAAAACATAACAAACCGAAAAAGGCGCAAATATTTTCTATTTTTACTTACTTATTTCGATGCAGAAATTGCAAAAACACGGGTATGTGGTCTTATCTTGAGGCAATAATCCAAATTCATTCGATTTTTGAAGAAGTATCTCCTCTCATGCCTGCCTGGAAGCTGCCATCTTCTTGACAACCAGAGGCGGAGGAAAATGGAAGAGAGTTGGCGTCACCCAAAGTAAACATGGCGACACAGACCCGCTCGCTAACCATTTCCGACAGAAACGCATAACGTTTTTTTGTCACTTGCCATTTTGAATAGGTGAAGGATGTTCTGCATAGTGAGGTGCTTTTAAGAACAATTGAAATCGATGTAAAGAAAACATATTACAAGTTTCAGAAATGTACAACAAGTTGTGTTATGGCACTAGGCTTATTGTCCCTTAGTAAAGATGGCGACATCCCTGCTGAAACCACTTTTATTTTAATATTGAAGGCTATGCTGCTTTTATTCCGCTCCATACCTACTTAGATATGCCTATACATGCACAATAATAGTGTAGAAACACTTATTTACAGATCAGCGCTCACATGAAGGCTGCGATACAGTTACCACGCCCACACCCATCGTTAGTGCGCCCTCCACTGATGCAAGTACCGCATTACTATCTACATCAATTAATAACAAACCTCTCTTTCTTCCAAACAGTAGACGTTCAGCCACATTTCTTCTGGACTCACACTGAAAAGACAAGAAAATGCTTTAAAATGTGGACATTTAGGAGGAAGTTTGATTTGTGTTTTATCAGTAAACCAGGCAGTTTTCCAACATATCCCCCAATTATTTGAATCTATTGTTGATATAAAAAATAGTATTGTATTATTTATTGCTCCAGTGATAAATATGAAAAATACATCAAATGCATATTAAAATTACTGTGCGTACAGTATAAGGGACAGTCTGTCTTTTTCAAATGTAGGCCACAATGATCCTTTTTTGCAACACACTATATAAGATAGAAGACTTAATAAACAAGTAATGTATGAATAAAACAGGGCCAGGGGGTTGTGGTTCTCATCAGTTAAATATTTTTTATTAACGATTCAGTGTGCTGTCATTGTATTGGAATGAAAAAAAACAACAGCATTTCCAGAGATAGTAAATAATCTTATAACCCTGCTCACCCTAACAGGAGTGGCTTATTATGTCTGATTAAATTTCTGATCAGGTTGATCGCCAGACTCCATGTGCCAAGTAAAAATGATACGTGTGTAGTGTTCTAATAGGTTCAACAGTGGGACTAATGAATTATTATCTTATCTATCTTATCTGAACAAAGCTCATGGGAGAGACAGGGAGATGTCAATCAAGCACAGACTGTAGACACTCACGCAGCCTGAGAGGTCTAATCACCTGACAATCAGAATCACCTGCGTGGGTGTGCCTAACATATAAACTGTTTTTTTGAGTGTGTTTATGGAGCAGTAATAGTGCAATACCAAAGCTAGCAATTAATGATATATCGACTGAAAGATGAAAAGGTCACAGTAAAAAAATAAGACCAGACACCAGTTACATTTCAACAATTTTATTATGTAAAGAGTACAGCCACTCCTTCCATCTTCTATCCCATCTCACACAACCAGTGTAGAAAATGTTCCCGTTTGCAGTTTTCTCTTTGCACATTGTGTTATTTTATACCATCAGAATGTAAATCATTTTGTGCAGAAGTAGTTTTTTAATGTATAGCTGCAAAATTTAATAGTTTTATAAATCCCCTTTTGTTAATGTACAGTGAGCAGTTGATGATTTCTCCTTAAGCATTAAGGTCAGCACCAGTGTGGCTGAGACCAGAGCCTGGTGTCTGGTCTTATTGTTGTTGATTGTTTAATGTTATTGTTTAATGTTATTGTCTAATGTTATGCACCACTCGCCATGACAAATTCCTTGTATGTGAAACATAAATTGGCAATAAATATTTCTGATTCTGATTCTGATAATTGAATGACATTCCTTGAGCGACATAAGTCACAACAACATAAGGCATCTGTTAAGTCTTATGAAGACTTGTTAAAACCCGATACTAAGATAGGATAAGACTTTATCCTTGTGTGGGAGCAGCACAAGACGGAAATAAGTAGCGATAAATAGAAACAAATAATAAATTGAATGAGAGAAATTTACAACTAGTATAAGAATAGAAGTAAAACTGTGAACACACGATACAAGGGAATAAACCAGAGCAATAAAAGACAAGGTTAAGAGGTAAACTGACATGGTGTGTTTAAAAGCAGCGAGTCAAAAAGCATAAACAGTGAACACCAATAATACATGTGCTTAAATAAAGATACTTAGTGTTGTTTGTATTAATATAGCAGCAATTTAACACATCAATTGTCCAGCAAGTTGACACAAACTGTTGTGACATGTAGTACTACTTTTAATCCAAATCTCTTCTTTCCGTTGTTCCTCAGGAAGTCCCTTTCCTGACCAGGTGAGGGATTTATTCGGAGTCATAGAGACTCACTATGCACACAATTGAGATTGTGATTCCATGAAAAAACACCTACATTGAATCTGTCTTCAGAAAGAAAAATAACATCTACCATTTATGAGTAGTCTTTACAGTTAACCTCCTGCTGCAGCTTTAAGGATTTGAATCAAGGGCATGCTTCTTGCCTGTTCTTAGGCCTACGATTCCTTTTTACTGTCACATAATCAGTCAGCGCTCACGCACATATGTGTATAGCTTACCCAGAGCGAGCGATTACAGCAGCGGGTTAAACAGGTCAGTGGCACTCAGACAAACACCTCGACTTACCTTTCTGAGCTGCCGGTAATGGTTTACACACGGTAAGAGTCTTAGGAAGCGGCTGAGCAACTGAACCTTAACAGTCTAAAGAGATCATCATGTAAAATCCTCACAATTGACGTGGATCAAGGATAATGGCAGCTGGGGGTGGAGGTTTTTCAGGAGGTGTACATAAGTTCTCAGTGGTATAAGCATCCCAACAGATCAGCGTGTGAGCCTTTTTAACGGGACATCTTCTTGTGTCTTATACATCACATCTATCAACCTACATTTCATCGCCATATAGACAGCTGCTGGAAGGGATTTGTTACAAATAAAATAAGAAGTCTAAGCAATAAAAATTATACAGAAGTCATAAAATCATATCTAGAGTTTTACAAGGTTATTTTATTGTCATACTACAACAGGGTTGCACAACGAAATGCAGATTGTAGTCCCATTTTGCTTCTCAAGAAAATGACAAAAACTATATTATGGAGGGTGGAGGATGAAATAAGGAGTGTCACAGCCAGAGGACGGAAGCTGTTTTAAACATTACAATTGCTATGTTTTTATTCTAAATGTTCTAAAATCTAAATTGTATTCTTATTGCTTGTGTCCTCAAGTTATTTAAGATGGCAACATATACAAAACCCTTTTAACCTGCTAAAAAATCTAAATGATGTACAAATACTTTCGAATTGATGGTTGAAAATATATTTTTTCAATTAATGTAACATATAAACTACATCTCTTCAAGTTTCCTTTTAGGTTCAATATTTCGTTTGTCTACCTAATGAACAACTTACTTTAGATATTGCTCAACAAACGTAGGGAGTTTTTACAACACACCTGTAGTAAAAGTGTGTTCAGAATACTTTAGTATATCTCCTCTGGACCTTCCTGTCTAAGTCCTTTATTACAACCCCCTTTCAAAATAAAAGGGTCAATTAGGCCAAATTCCTTTGCATTGCCTTTTTGATTTAGATATTTGGCACACCTTTAATGCTATATGTACTGACATAAACATGTATTCACCCATGAGTGAATGGTGCCCAAACTGGTTCAATCGGATCCAATCTGGAAGGAAGACCATTGTTTTTTGAGTCAGCTAATCCAGTCATCAGTGCTATTAGAACTGCTAATCACATTCAGGCTATCTTTGGGTAACCTGCTTTTTGCTAGTATTAGGATGGATGTTCTCTACTCATTATCGTATCAGGATCAAAGACGGATTACTCTGTGTTGAGCATGGATCTCATCACAAATCAGAGCATTTCTATTTTTCCACATCAGAATCAAACATTGTCAGGCGTGCTTGCGTTTGAGGTCAACTTTGAGGAAAGTTCTGTTAACATCTGCTTACTGTTATGGAAGTGGAGCTATATGTGACGATAAGTCTGCACTAACCGTCTGAAAGGCCATGACGGGTTCTGCATTTTCTATTGGATACAAACGTATGTAATGAACAACATCTTACACAGTGAACAGCAAATATTGGTTTCTGCAGCTCTACTTATTGTGTGTGTCTCAATGTACTGTATACCATTGCGTTTGACCTGAAATAGCATCTAGGTGATGAGATAAAATCTGTGTTATGATTGATCCAAAATCTTGTACTGGCTTCTAGCCTGGTTTTAATCCATTGTGTAATGTGTCTGTAGATCGTGCATTACTTCCTATAGTGCTCTAATCTCCTCGACTATTCTTGGGGGTTACAATTTACTGGATCAATTATTTAATCATTAAATTACTGAAAGATTCCATCAGACAGCCTTATAAAGGGGCTCCTTTAATCTGTAGTAGACTACCATAGCCATAGAGCAGGAGACGCTGAGCTGATTATCACATGAAAAGCAAATTCAGATTTTCCTTCTTCACATTCGGGTCAAAATGAAGCACGGCCGTGTCACGGAGCTTCCGGAGGATTTCTGGATCCCCATCCCTCTGGATACGGACAACATCACGTCTCTCAGCCCCTTCCTGGTCCCCCAGGACCATCTAGCAAGCTCAGGCACCTACTATGCAATGGCCATATACATGCTTTTCATATTTGTTGTGGGCAGTTTCATCAATGCTCTTACGGTTGCATGCACCATGCAAAACAAGAAGCTCCGGTCCCACCTCAACTACATCCTGGTGAACTTGGCCATGTCGAACCTTCTTGTGTCCGGTGTGGGCTCCTTCACCGCCTTCTGCTCATTTGCATCCAGATATTTCATCCTCGGACCACTAGCATGCAAGATAGAAGGTTTTATTGTAACGCTTGGCGGTAAGACAAACTTTGAAACACATTGTATGAGATTGTGACACTTGAGTTTTGATGAGGTAAAACATGTTTTTATTCCTACATTATGTCATTCCAGGTATGGTAAGCCTGTGGTCTCTTGCTGTGATAGCTTTTGAACGATGGCTGGTCATCTGCAAGCCACTTGGTAACTTTATTTTCAAGCCCGACCATGCTTTAGCCTGCTGTGCATTCACCTGGGTGTTTGCACTGATTGCCTCAGTTCCTCCACTGGTCGGATGGAGCAGGTCAGTATTACATCTGCACTGATAGCAGGGATGCAAAGCTGGTGTGCTCACTCATTGCTCTTGTGTTTATCTCTCCAGGTACATCCCAGAAGGCCTGCAGTGCTCCTGTGGTCCAGACTGGTACACCACCAACAACAAATACAACAATGAATCCTACGTGATATTTCTCTTCTGCTTCTGCTTCGCTGTTCCCCTCGCCACCATTATCTTTTGCTACACCCAGCTCCTTTTTGTACTGAAAATGGTGAGGCAAAGTTAAAAAAAAATGAAAACAGAATTAAAGAATGTTGTTTGGCCAATAATTGTGTAATACTGCTACTTAACCATTTGGCGCATGTACCACTAAACATGAAGAACCCATAAGTCATGAGACTTGGCTCACCTTTCTCCCTCAACAGGCAGCGAAGGCCCAAGCAGAGTCTGCTTCCACCCAGAAGGCAGAGCGGGAGGTGACCAGGATGGTGGTTCTCATGGTGATGGGCTTCCTGGTGTGCTGGTTGCCTTACGCCTCCTTTGCTCTTTGGGTGGTCAACAACCGTGGGCAGCCTTTTGACCTGAGGTTTGCTTCTATACCGTCTGTGTTTTCCAAGTCCTCTGCAGTCTACAACCCGGTCATCTATGTTCTCCTCAATAAACAGGTCAGTTGGATGTCCCGAAATGTTGAAAACCCACTACAGGTATGCTTTATAAGGCTTATTTTAAAATGTATTTTTCCTTTGATGTCTCTCAGTTCCGTTCATGCATGATGAAGATGCTGGGGATGGGTGGAGCTGATGACGAAGAGTCGTCGACATCGTCAGTGACCGAAGTCTCCAAAGTTGGGCCTGCTTAGACTGAACATTAAGACCGTTAACTTCTCTGCCACTAATGATTGTGGATTGTAAATAACAGTAAATGTACGTGTGTTTTGTTCATATGAAAAAAAAATGTATATGCGATTTAAATAATAAAGAAATCCTAAATAATCTGCAAAGTGAAAAATAAAAAAAATAATACGTACTTCTACTGCATATGGTGTCTGTATGTTGTGGATACTGAGAAACAACACAGTCACTGGTTTGGACTGCAGTTTCTTGTTATGGGTGTGTTGTGAAAGTAGCCCATTATTAACTGTGGAATTCAGATATGCAATGTGGGGAAACTAACATTATATTGGTTTCTGTTAAGGATGTTTTAGTTTTTTCTAAAGCTACTGCTGCAGAGGTGACTGATCATTTGTGTTAATATCACTGTTTGATTGTGTTGCTTTGAATGTCCCTATGCAGTTCAACGAAAGCTTTTCCATTTGTTCATTTCTAATTCATCCTCCCGTCTCTGTAATATCACAGGGGAGGCCCCTGATACAATGATGTAAACCTCTCCTTGTTTGCTTTGGGTTGTTGGATTAACAGAGCTACCGGACGGTAAGCATCTTCTGCAATTACACCGTGTTCAAAACATCTTATGCACTCTTTAAGGTCGAGAAAGGAGGCAAAAGGCCAGAAAGGTAACACAAAGCAGCTTGAGTTAAACCAATAGTGTGGATTACAAAGGGCTACAGTGCATGAGATTAGAATTAATGTAATTGGAAACCAGATTATCAAGCAAAGACCTGCTGCAATCTTCCCTAAGAAAGTGGGATTAACCTGCTTGGATCAGTTTTGATGTTAAGAGCAAGTGTGCTTGTGTACATACACAAGTGCACCGTGTACACATTTATATGCTTGTGTGTTCCTAGATTCAGATATTTGTAGATAATGTTGACATGATCGACCAAATCTTGAAATTCTTGTTCACTGACCAATACGGTGATGTTCTTAACAGCCGGATGTGTGTAACTTTCAGCATTCACATTCATAATTTAGATCATTGTCTTGCTTACCATGAACAACAACTTCTTACAAAGATCTACTGTATCTCTTAAACTGCTGTTAGATAAGCACCAACGCAGGCTTTCCAACCATTAGCTTGTGCAAGTGTGCTTCGTGTATTTTCCAATGACACGAACACTAAATACAAAATTTGTAGCATGTGCTGTTGTCTTTAACGCGTGGCAGACGTTGTCCTCAACCCTCGATGCCAGCTGTAATGCAAGAGTCGTCTGCTGCACTTTTTTCAAACATGCGGGTTGGAAACTACTTGGCAGCGCTGCCAGAACTGTCAACCGCTAAATGACTTAAACCAATCAATGCAAACCCGAATGAATCAGTCAATTATAGTCATTTAATCTTTTGATGTGCACAAGGGACATCCTGGGAACCTTTATAAAAGTCAGTCCTCCACAAAAGCTTAACAAGACGTTAGGGACACAGACTTCCCAGTATTGAGATCTGTCTCTTAAATAGTTTATTCTTTTTTCTTATTTTATCATATATGTGACATAGACGAAGCGACAACACCGTCTAAATGAAAGCAAATCGTGGCATGGAGCTGCCAGAGGACTTCTGGATACCCATCCCCCTGGACACCAACAACATCACGTCACTCAGTCCTTTCCTGGTCCCCCAGGACCACTTGGGAAACTCGGCCACCTTCTACTCCATGGCAGGATTCATGTTCTTCACATTCGTGTGTGGCACTAGCATTAACGTCCTCACCATTGCATGCACCATCCAATACAAGAAGCTCCGGTCCCACCTCAACTACATCCTGGTGAACTTGGCCATGGCAAACCTTCTTGTGTCCTGTGTGGGCTCCTTCACTGCCTTCTGCTCATTTTCATCCAGATATTTCATCTTTGGACCACTAGCATGCAAAATTGAAGGCTTTATGGCAACGCTTGGCGGTAAGATTTGTACTGTAGTTTCAAAATAATAAACTAATTCCTTTTGATCATGCCTTTCCATTACTGGATTTTGTATTACTTGTATAATTGTATGTCCATCTCATTTCAGGTATGGTAAGCCTGTGGTCTCTTGCTGTGATAGCTTTTGAACGATGGCTGGTCATCTGCAAGCCACTTGGTAACTTTATTTTCAAGCCCGACCATGCTTTAGCCTGCTGTGCATTCACCTGGGTGTTTGCACTGATTGCCTCAGTTCCTCCACTGGTCGGATGGAGCAGGTCAGTATTACATCTGCACTGATAACAGGGATGCAAAGCTGATGTGCTCACTCATTGCTCTTGTGTTTATCTCTCCAGGTACATCCCAGAAGGCTTGCAGTGCTCCTGTGGTCCAGACTGGTACACCACTAACAACAAATACAACAATGAATCCTACGTGATATTTCTCTTCTGCTTCTGCTTTGCCGTTCCCTTTGCCACCATTGTCTTTTGCTACAGCCAGCTCCTTTTTACACTCAAAATGGTGAGACAAATCACAAAAAACATCTTCAATTTGATAACATAAAACTTAAATGTAGTTACTTTGGTTCACCAAAATGTTTTTGTTTTGAAAAGATGTAATTTTATCACTAAAAAAGTCTTCTTAGAATTGAACAGCATTTATATTTAAAGGCACATCATCTTATGTCTCAAGGCCAAAGTATCATTTGACTGACTTATCTCAAGACTGTGCAAATTTGAGTCGATACATGTCGATGTGCAGTCCTTGTGAAGCAGTCCCATCAACAACGTGGTTCTGACAGGCATGGTTCGGAAAATACTGAACACATGCAGTCATTGAAATTGCCGGTGATACTACTGGCTTTGTAAAAAAATCTTTGACCCAACTCACCTTTCTCCCTCAACAGGCAGCGAAGGCCCAAGCAGAGTCTGCTTCCACCCAGAAGGCAGAGCGGGAGGTGACCAGGATGGTGGTTCTCATGGTGATGGGCTTCCTGGTGTGCTGGTTGCCTTACGCCTCCTTTGCTCTTTGGGTCGTGAATAATCGAGGACAAACATTCGACCTGAGACTGGCGACCATACCCTCTTGCCTCTCGAAGGGCTCTGCGGTCTACAACCCTATCATCTATGTTGTCTTCAATAAACAGGTTGGTTAAATATTGTGATGAAGAACAATTTTAACGATGCTCTTTTTGCTTCATGCAAAGAAGCATGCGGGAAAACTGTTGGACTGCTGAAAATGTGCAAAAATAGTCTCTATGTTTCATGTGTGTACAATCTTATAATCTTACCTCAGTCTGAGTGCAACATTTTGTAATATGAGCATACCGTTTCCTCCTCTTAGCTTTTAAAGAGAAAATCCGTCACCTTTTATGTGGATGTCCAGCTAGTGCTAATATGTAGTCCACTGGAGAAATTAACTCCCCGGTGTGTACTATCTGCTTTCGGAGTGAATATCTGAGTCAGTCAAAGCACTGTCACATGTACATTGTCAAAGATCCTTGCCGTCTTTTACATCCTCTGCACTTATATTTTTGGCTGCCATTTTTGCTGTTGGATGTGTAACACAGGCAAAGAGAACAAGGTTTAAAGAGGTATTGCCCCCCAAAGTTACCAAAGCTGAAATAGCACTCTGTAGTTTTTCCGTATACTAAGTATGTTACTGTCCCGTCACTGGTATACTGTAAGTAACAACAACAGATTTAGCAGCTGCGCCCCAGAGACACAGAGAACATCACTAACAACTGCAGGTCTTTTTGACACTATCTACTTTGATAGCTAGAAATAAGGTTGAAAATCTGCAAATATTAACGTTGACAGACCATCTAGTAACTTTCAGGCTTTGAGTCAATGCTGTATTGTATTGATCCGATTATACTCTACTGCTGCAATATTTTTTTTATCAATTTAAAAAACATGTTAAATAATTTATTTATTCACTTTGCTATGTCATGTGTAGACAAATAAATATAATATATTTTAGTTTTTCAAAATTGAAACAGCACTGAAAACTGCTGCAGTTTGCAGTATCTTCCACAGTGCCCGTTTTGATAAAACCACTGGTGGGTGCCAAAGTAAATTTTTATATTTTATACATAATGCCTTTAATGGTATATCAGTTATCTTTATACATGATGATAAAAAAGATACCATATGTACATGTTAACTACTTTGATGATCTGTTTTTTTCCTTTTCAGTTCCGCTCATCCATGATGAAGATGCTGGGGATGAGTGGAGGTGACGATGAAGAGTCGTCAACGTCAGCGTCAGTGACCGAAGTCTCAAAAGTTGGGCCTGGTTAGACTGAACATCAAGACTTGACACTAATGATTGTGAATTGTATATAACAGTAAATGTACATGTATTTTGTCATATGAAAAAATATGACCGCAATGTTGCTAATCAAGTAAGAAATCATAAATAATCTGCAAAATTAAAAATTAAAAAAACAACAGTTGGTAGTAGTGGTTTGTGTCTTTATGTTGATGACATTCACTGGTTTGGAATATATATTGGCACATATTCACTGCAAAATGCAAGAAGAAAAGTTAAGTGGTGACATTGAAGTTATTTTTTATCTCTGCCAGGAGATTATGACATCAGTCGTGAGTGTGCATCTCTGTGTTTGTCCACGGCTAATCTCGCATACTTCTTCACCGAAACTGAATAATAATTTGGGTGCTCATTTATGGCTGCATGCTCAAGGACTTCTCGTGGTTGCAGTGACTCACACTTTCTCCAAACACCTTTTGTTGCCTGTTTGATACTGCCATTGACTGCCTGCTGACTACTGATTCCCCACCCTCTACTCTTAAACTCTTAACCGACACCCTGTCGATAGGGGCCGCAAATGGTCACACAGCTGAGTGCATCGCCACCGCCTTTGCCGCTGCTCTGCAGCCAGACACACAGTCATTCCGTGCCGTTTTATGAGACATCAACCTTACGTTTACAAGTGTATTGTCAAAAACAGCAGACGCTTGAGAGGCAATTACTGACAATGTTGGGCAAACACTACATGGGATCACCTCTTCAGATAGTTTCTGAGATTAGGGGGATGTTCTTGGGTCCATATGTAATGCTTGTCCCAGTAAAGAAAAGGTACATGTTCCCGCAGTGCACCCCCCCCCCCCACACACACACACACACGCACATTTCTGAACGCCCAAACATGTCCCTCACTGTGGATATTTTGAAACTAAAATGTGTTGCAAAACATCATCAGTGAGCTGGAGGGAGAATTTGCGGTAACATTTATTTTGACATTCAAGCACATGAGGAAAACATTTATATATGTTTGTTGGTTGTGTCAACTTGCACCAGGAATTAAATTAGGAGAGTATAGGCTTCAAATGGGAGAGTGGAAGCCCAGTCTAGCATTTGAAGCCCATCTGTGTATCTGCAGATCTTTCACATGCAATATCAACCAGTTCATTCATATGTATTCAAAATAGAATGTATCGGACACCACTGTGGTGTAAAAGACTGAGACAAGGCAACGTTCAGCCTACAGATGGCGCCAAACTGCCTCGTTCACACAGCAAGTACCGCGTGAACTGTTTACTGTAACCTTACAACTGTGAGTAAATCAGTACTGAAAAGACTGTCAAGGGGAGTAGGTCTTTTTGTTTTGATAGTACATCGACTAATAAATATATAATAGTATTATAAGACAATGTTCGATAACATATTAGACTATTATATTATTTATTATATTATAATTATATTTTGACTCGAGGTCTTCCTTCTACTGAAAACACTGCCAGACTCATATTAAATCCAGTCTGTCAGTCATTCTTACCTCTTGCCCACAATGTTGCAGGTACGCGGTTCACAAGTTCACTCGCCAAGCCGAGACTTTACCGTACAGAGTTCAGAGGATAACTTGGCAGACACACATATTTGCGAGCAGGAATGATTTTCTACATATTATACATAATAAAAGTGCAACAGAAACAAGATATATCATTGTGCTTTAAGCCAATAAGCCAAAGAGGGTTAACTGAATAGGATTACCCATTAATCTCTTTAGTCACACAAGTCATACTATTTACACTTCACAACGTATGTGCCCGAGTATTGTAACCAACTCTTGCGTTCATCAATATACAATATATATCAAACACAATACATCCAAACATATCAAGCTATGTTGAAAAGAAAATGCTGTGGAAGATTTTGTGCTCTTATATTTAGTTTTACATCTGAAAATTATGAATATTACAAGCAAACACACGTGGTTACATGTTGCCTGTCTGTCATGCTGCTGAGAACAGATGAAAATCAGTCAGTCGAATCAATACGTTGACACCGTTGCCTCTGGGTCGTAGGCCACCACGGGTCAGCTGTGCTGCAGGGAAAAGCAAAGGGAGAAACAAGACCACTCTTTTCATCACATCGTCCCTCAACAACATCTATGCACAAATCTGAGAACACGGATCATTACCTGATGTGAAGTGAACGCGATGGGGAGCAAAGGTGGACATGGTTCACTTCACACCAGTGTAATTAGGGCAGCAGACCACCTGCTATTCAGACAGCGAGCGCACAGACCAGACTTTCACACCAGCTCGTGGTGGTTCATGGAGATTCTCGTCGGTAGTCGGGAGCAAATCTGAGTTCTGCTAGTAGTGAACTTTTACCAATCACGAATAGTTCAGAACTAGCGGAATTCCAGACCTACCCTCGAAACATCACAGCATCACATGGAAAATAGGAATCAAAAAACATAAATATCAACCCCACCTCTTGGATGATATCAAGATACTGAAAGCAAAATACTCCCCCCTAAGACAATGCAGCAGTACTTCATAAACAATATTGAAAATACAAAGTTAAACATGAATAGACACATATTATTTAAATGAAGGAAAATAGTAGAAACGTTTACAGATTTCTTTAGTTTCAGGATCCATCTTCTCCTTGATCTGCAGTCCTGCAGTCTTAACAAATCTGCGAGCCAGCCACTTGAGCAACAAGTGGACTCGAGAGAAACAACAGATTAACATAAACTAGCAGCTTTTGTTGACCTGTGAGCCAAGCTGAACTGTTGCTCCGGAAAGATTATTGCGTTACGGAGTGAGCACGCCAGAAGTAATTACTCTGTGTTAATCTGTTTTACGGAAGAACCTGAACTGTCCGTATAATCTGCTTTGGTCTGCTGGATGAGAACTCTTCACCTGCGTCAACCCACTGCTGATTAGCGGTTCAACACTAAGAGGGGAGAACTTACTGTACAACATCATGGTCTCATGCTGAGCGGACTTTGTAATTGTGCCTCAAAAGTTCAGGACAGAAGGAAGGACAGTGATCATCACAGTCAAGCTCTCTAGAGAAAAACAATGTACTGACAAATTCAGATTGTTGACACTGGTTTTTAATGCCTGAACGTTTGTTGCTCCTACATCTCTTCTGCACATCACGGCCTCCTCCTGGCTGCATCCCACTGCCTCCCGGATCTGATCTCTCTCCAAAACTTTTGCATCTTTTGTACATCTCCGTTGTCTCTGCCTGATGAATTGCACAAATAAGGACAGTGGCACACACCATCTCTCTCCTCAAAAGCCTTCACGTCGTTGCCCTCGGTTGTACACGTTACAAAGTGACAGAAATTGTTTGTGTGAAGAATTAGACAGTTTAAGAGACAAGAGAAACCTAATTTGATGCACCGTCAACTAAAATAAATGGAAATTTTGAAAAATCCAACCATCAATGTATCATTTAAATCCCATTTTCAACTATGTTAGAAAGCAACATAAGCTTGCGGTAATAGACAGTAATTAAGAATGCAAGAGGATGCCAAATTCCTTAATCACTAGCTGCTCTGATCCGCTAAATGCACACTATCCTGTTGGGAACACCCCGAACTGGAGAGCTTTGGACTGACACAGCTGTCACCCAGCGTCATTTTGCCAAAAATATCTCAAATTCACAACTAATTACAAGTATCCTGAAGACCAGTATGTAGTGATCAAATATCCACAATGAAATATCACAGTATTTCTTTTAATGATATCAGCACCACGCTGCCTTGATTTCTCATTATTTCAGTTTTTATTTTGTTCATTGTTATTCAAGCCAATAATCCTGCCCCTCTGCTCACTGACTCAAGACAAAGAATGTGCAGGCATATCACTCCATCCTTTCAAAAGTGTTTTTTTTCGACAGCCATCCCTCAGAAATCGTGATGAGATACCCTCGCACCTTTGCCTTTAACACACGGATTATGACGTGACTTATGGGCTCAAAGCAGAGTCTAAAAACCCAACGTGCTGATGTGAACTCTCAAATCTGCCCGGCTTAAAGCTGTCTTACTTCCCTCACGTAAACCTGAATGGTGACTGACTATTATAGTTTGGCTACTTTTCGAATTAAGCTGCTTTAAGACTTGGCTGTCCTCTCATGCCCACCAGGGTCCGCATCTACAGAATGTACTTACCTGGACCACAACATCACACACAATATCAAATCAAGTTAACATGCACAGTTCTCCTGTGTTTGTCTTAGCTTCACAACGGATGCAATTCAAGATATTAGGTTTCCCAATGTGGAATTATTCCTCTTCATTTAAAAGTAAAAGAAAATAATTGTTTGCTTTGAAGCTTAATTTACCATTTGTTACACATACTCAGTGCTGCTTTACTTATTATTTCTAAATTGTTGTAGTTGTATAGAAAAAGACAATATTGGCTACAGCAGGTCTCAATGAAATCGAACGATGGCTGAACATTGACTTTTGTGTGTTAGTTAAAGGTCTGGCAACTAATTCCCATTTGAACGGCATGGAAGGCAATCCGCTTTCAAGATTATTTGGGCATTTTGTGTCTTAAGGTCATAAGCTAATAGTTTTAATTACAGTTCAAATAAGTTTGCCGGTGGTGGCTTTGACGCAGTATCACTGCCAAGCAGGACACCACAGATAACCTAACATCCTTATCCAATCAGAGGTCTACGTCTGCTTCAGAGTATAAAAGCTAAAGTCAGATGTGTTGCACCAGGCACCCAAGGAGGTTGCAAGTGACAAGAAAGGTCGACTGCTGAGGTCCTCCCTTTACGATCAGAATGACAGAAGAGTGGGGAAAACAGGCATTTGCTGCCAGGCGGTACAATGAAGACACAACAAGAGGATCTGTCTTCACCTATACAAACAGCAATCATACCAAAGGTACAGTATCATCATTCATCATCAGTTTTGTTGTAATTCATTGGGCAAGTTAACCAGAGCGAAATCTACACAATGTTTGCCAATAGAACCTAATTTAGATGTAATGATTCACTACCTTATTTTGTTGACTTTAAAGGTAAATTCACTCAAATGAGTAATCTTCAAAGTCAGTATGGTTGAATTTTATAGACTTAAAATAATTACACTTGGTAATTATTTTACATACACACACAGTTATGCAGGCATTTTATGTTTGGAGTTACAAAGTCTATAGATCATTTTAATTCATTAAATTTGTTATTTTTAATTGATTCTTTTATACCAGCAAGAACTAATTTGATAATGTTGCATGACATATTACAGATCTACATAATTACATACTTTAAAGATTTGTTCTGTCTCTTCACCAGAGATTGAGCTCTATCTCACATAAACATTTTGCTTCCAAGCCGCTACGCAAGACTGTGAACTTGCCTAATGTGAACGTTTGTGGTTAGAGGTTGTATCGTTGTAAATTCACATTGACAAAAGCTTTAGAGTTAAAACTACAAAACAAGAAAAACTTTCTTTTCATTCTTATTATCATTTAATACATAAATAAGGGCTGTCTCAGTCTTTCTAAGTCCTTACAAAAGAAGATTTAAAAAGAAGAAGATGTGGACTACATGACATTCTATACTGTGAAGCTAAATATGTGATTGCTTTTTGTTCTTTCAGATCCCTTTGAGGGTCCTAACTACCACATTGCTCCTCGATGGGTTTACAACCTTTCAACATGCTGGATGTTTGTCGTGGTCTTCCTATCAGTCTTCACCAACGGTCTCGTCTTGGTGGCCACAGCAAAGTTCAAGAAACTCCGTCACCCTCTGAACTGGATCTTGGTCAATCTTGCAATTGCTGATCTTGGAGAGACAGTTTTTGCCAGCACCATCAGTGTGTGCAACCAGTTTTTTGGTTACTTCATCCTGGGACACCCAATGTGCGTCTTTGAGGGCTACATCGTCTCAGTCTGTGGTAAGTGGTCACTGTGTTTTTCTCTTCTTTGATTGGAAGAAGGTTTCTCTGTGTAGCATATGTTATCAGGCTGAGAATGAACCTTTATTGAGTATCCTTATTCTTTACACAGGTATTACCGCTCTCTGGTCCCTGACTATCATCTCCTGGGAGAGATGGATAGTTGTGTGCAAACCTTTTGGAAACGTCAAGTTTGATGCAAAATGGGCCACAGGTGGAATAGTGTTCTCCTGGATCTGGGCTGCCGTGTGGTGTGCTCCCCCCATCTTCGGATGGAGCAGGTAGCCTATTATTTTTTAATCTTGAAAAAAACCTCACTGAGTTTTAAATGAATCAGAACAGTAAACTAAACATTTCCTTGCATCAGGTACTGGCCTCATGGACTAAAGACTTCCTGTGGACCAGATGTATTCAGCGGAAGTGAAGACCCTGGAGTCCAGTCCTACATGATTGTCCTTATGATTACATGTTGTTTAATTCCTTTGGGCATTATCATCTTGTGCTACCTTGCAGTCTGGCTAGCTATCCGTGCTGTAAGTGATCTTACTAACAGCATTATACTCTATATAAAGACAAACACCGCCTGGCTGAATCTCACACTGTGTTGATTTGTGGATCACAGGTTGCCATGCAGCAGAAGGAATCAGAGTCAACCCAAAAAGCTGAGAGAGATGTATCCAGAATGGTTGTTGTCATGATTGTGGCATATATTGTCTGCTGGGGACCTTACACAACTTTTGCCTGCTTTGCCGCGGCTAACCCTGGATATGCCTTCCATCCTCTGGCTGCTGCCTTGCCTGCATACTTTGCCAAGAGCGCCACCATCTACAACCCAGTTATCTACGTCTTTATGAACCGACAGGTGGGCACAACAGTGACATTGACACATATATCAGCTTCTCTATGTCCAAATCAGACATTTTTAACAAGGTTTTTCTCTCTCTCCCTAACAGTTCCGTTCATGTATCATGCAGCTCTTTGGCAAAGAAGCGGATGATGGCTCTGAAGTATCCACATCAAAGACAGAGGTCTCCTCCGTGGCTCCTGCATAAAGTTGTTGATATTCTCCTTTTTGGGAAAAAAAAATGAGAACCATTGTAATTTGTACAGTATATATGTATTGTTTCATTTATCTTTTTTTTTTTTTTTAGTAAATATAGCTTTCTGGCAAAAGACAAAAACAACATCAAAAAATACACAAAGCAAATGAATCATTATATGACTGGTCTTTTTTCAGATGAACATAAATATGAAGCATACTGAAAGTTTTCCTTTTGGTGACTTTTAAAAACTACCGGTGCAGAGATCATCAGATACCGTTAGAACTGGTGTTAATGTTACTGTTTAGTGCGAGGCCGTACAAACATTTTATGGGCTCAAAAAACTTTTAAAAATAGGGGTGTGGAGCAGCTCCAGATTGTATATCTTGGTGGATGTTTTGTAGTAGAACAGGTTAAAAAAACATGAGGGTTGACATAGTGTCAATCTTACAATGGCAGAAGTACTTGATTAAAGAAGTCAGAAGTCCAAGATCACCCGTCCAGATTCTCTTTATCCTCCCTCTGGGATTAAGTTGGCTGAGAAAGACTGCATAATTTTCACAACTGAAAACGAAATCGTTTTCTTAAAATATAATCCAAGCTTGGTAAATTGTTAACGCGGAAGAGCAGTGTATTGGCTGGAGAGAAACACAGCAATTCCACCCTCTAACCAATTTAGTGTTGAGGTTGCAGATTGCAACCAACTGAACACTCCTGCTTACCCCTTCTTTCCAAGCATGTCGGAGAACTAGCGTCTCCTTCAGGTAACATTAAAACAATAGTCAGTGTTTGGTTTGTCCATTCTAGGCTACTTAGAAACATAGAAACATAGCACTCTGTGAAGAGGATCCGCTCCATATGATATGATGGGCTCATTTTAAACGAACAAAAACACAAGGATACTGAGATTCAGGTGATTATACACTAATGAAAACATAGATATGAAAATTGTGCTACTAGATCCCCCATTATTCCTACATGCTGGTCCTTTAATGTAGCTTGTTAGCCTCTTTCTACCTTTTTCTGGTTCTAGAAAACAAGCTCTAATGCTCACGCTAACTGCCCCGCACTTAACAACAGAGAGAAAAGTTAGTGGCTAGCTGGTCAAAAAGGCACACTTGTAGACGCTAAAGACTTATATAGATTCCTTAAAAGTTGGTGGCGATCAGACCGGAGCTAACAGGGGAGTGCATAGGCTAGTTTTGTTCGTCAGATGACATAAATCTCCACTTCAGTGCTAATGTTGCTGTGTGACTATAATGTTTAGGAAGACAATTTTATACTAACGCGGTAGCGGACAACGTGTCAGGGCTGTGTTGGAGTTTCTCTGCCCCCTGGTGGCCAAAAGGTATAGATGCTACTCCGCATCATTTAAACTCAACCGGGAACCATGGGAATCTGAGCGCATTATAAATCAACATCTTGAGGGCAATTAAGAGAGGTCAGTATTCAAACAAATCCTAAAACATGATGTACACTCCGGAAGCAAATCAGTGAAATAAAATCAATTTCAGAATTTAAAGGCGCAAGATCCGAGATTGTTGACAAAACAGCCCAAATTTCGTCTGCCAGCCCAATGTTATTTCTCCCAGCCCAACTTAATTAAAAGTAGCCCAAATATGCAAAAACCAGCCCAATCTGGCAACACTGAGAGGAGGAAGGAGAAGCTTGGACGACACACACTGAGGGAGAGCGACTTTATTCTATGCTCAGGTAGACATTACTTCTTTATATCTTTACATAGCAAATACTGCTATATTTATGTTCAAAATGTTAAATACATCTCCTTTAAGAATTATTGCACAGCATATTTACACAAATATTTCTCCACTTGTTATTTGCTACGAAATATAAAAAAGTTGCTTGCTAGGTTAGGCAGGGAACATAAACGCTAATATTCAAACAAGCAACATCAACTGTAAAGTTGAGGCAGATCCACAGCTAAATATTGTGGTTAAATGTATTATTCACTTTGAGATGTGCTTTATATAAATCAGTCTTTCATGTTTAATGCATGCTAACATTGAAATAACTGAAAACAACTGAAATGTAGTGGCCCTTAAGTATAAAGTAAGAGAAAACTAACATATACTTACAACATCTACTTTCTTAATTTACACCACTACTTAAAATATTACACAACTCCTTTTTTTCACTTGGTCTCTTCCACAGGCAGTTCAAAGGTCAGTCTTAGCTACCCAGCATGCTCCTCACAGGCTTCTGTCAGTATTCTCCTTCTGTATGCTCTGTTTTTTTTATTTATTTGCTGCATTTTCCCCCCTAAATGCTCCACATGTGCAGTCAAATTGGTGAAGATTTTTTAAATAATTTGCTCGTGTTTTGATGATTTGCATGTGTTTTCTTAAGTTGTTGCAGTGCATTGCTCTTAGGGCCACTGTAGATTAATTCATTAGGAGGTTGACATATTTTGTTCGCAGTGAAAATTCTTTACATATAATACAATGGATTGCCATGAAATTCAAAGATATTCAAGGTCCCAAAAGCACAAATCCATTGGCTTTGGTGATCCACTGACTTTTCCTCCAGAGCCACTGGCAGGTCAAACTTATTAACTTAAATGTGGTACATTCATGGTCCCCAAAGTATTTCGATGCTTTCAAGATGAATACTGCAGTGCCAGTGTATATAAAATGTCTTTTTGTGCTGAAGTGAATTAAATAAAAACGACAACAATGAAATTCCTCGATCAGATGTTATCTTTCTTGGGTTGGGATCCCAAAACAAAATGCAGATGGTGTTTCCTGCGACTCCTGCCCAGGTCGCTCTTTTATTTTGACGATTAGCCGGATGTTGTGGGTGACGTCACTCTGTGCGACTGTTCACCCTCTTGCCACACACGTGAACTCAGAGAAGAAGAAAAAGACTGTCGGTAAAGCCATGTCCAAAGCTAGTACGTATTTCTTTTTACATGTTTGACTAAATGTATTGACTCGCTAAATAACTTTGGATGGTTTTGAATGAACTCTGTCGTTTCTTGCAGAACAAAAACGAGCCAAACGTCTCGGCTTCCTCGGAAAAATTAAGGTAAGTGCGACTCCGGCTAATGTTGTCTGTGGCTAACCTTTAGTGCTGGAGCTGACGACACGAGTCCAAACCTGCTGACTTAAGTATAAATGTAGCATTCAGACGCCTCAGTGTCACTGTGCATGTGCCCATAAACAAACCACACTGTGCAGTGTTTGTAGATGATACTCAAACGTTCAAAGGTTTACCTGACACAAAAGCTTGATTTGGTACAGTACTGAGAGGACTACTGTGTGTGTGTGTGTTTATATATATTTTATTTTTTATTTTAATGTTCTTTCATGCGTTTAGGTTTTACAAAGTCCTCTTTGCAATTAGTTGCTATTTAGTTTGAACGGTTTGCCAAAATAAGAATAGAAGAAAATCACTGGTAAAGACATTGGTAAAAAATAAATTGGGAGTTTAGCATCACAATCTGTGAAGATTAAAATAGGAACAGGTTCCAGTGTCAAGTGCACAACAGTATTCACCCCTGACAAACTAAATTAAAGTTTGATTAATTTAATTCTTCTTCTTTTGGGTCCAAAACTATTTAAAATGTAAATAATACATTTGGTGTCTGAATACAGTTTTTATCTCTGTTAAAATGGACTATATAACAGGTGATTCCTGACTTTTGGATGGTTGAGTATAGCATGCTAAAACACACACACACACACACACTAATAGACGAGCAGAGAAACTATAGAGTTTCTCTGTTCGTCACACTCATGTGTGGTGGTACTGGTCTGTTGCAAAAAGAATATGAATTACTTTACAATATAGGCTATTTTGTATGTTTTTCTGCCTGCAGACCAAAGATGGAGGAAAGGATGATGATTCAGGGCAGACAAAGAGTTCAGAGCAGTCATCTGTGCAGCATGTCAGAGGACACAGAAAACCAGAAGACGTCCGGAAGCAAAGGGTGAACATTTGAAAGTCTTGCCTGTGCCCCTATTTGAGGTTACACTGCTGGTTATTATCTTGAGGTAAACCAATCTCTCGATTTATATATTTCCTAATTAGCTTCAGGACCTCCAGGACAGGCAGAAAATCTCTCGAGAACGAGATCTGATGAAGAGGAGGAATTTGCAAAGCTTCCAGAATGACATCCTACAGCGACAAAGACAGTTCGATCAGAAGGTAAATGTCCGTCTTTTCAGCAGAACTAGACTGCAGTTAAAATAACTGCACACTGTGCAGAATCCCACTGTAGTGATTTGTGTTTTCTTCTTTGTGTTCACAGGAAATTGAGATGCAGAGTTTGGAGAAGAATGTTATTTTTGAAAATGAGAATTCGAGAAAGGCGTATTACAGAGAATTTAAAAAGGTACGTAGCTGCCCCATACATGCCACATGCTCGTATACATACAAATAGCACTCAGCACTTTTTCTCTTGACCTCTTTCAAAGAAGTCAATGAATGTTGGAAAACACCTTAAACTACACACTACCACAAATCAGGCAATCATCTTTCAATAAATGCATCTTTCTCTCACGTGGTGATTCAAAAATCTCCAGTCAAAGACATCCTGCCCGTATACATACACACATGTAGGCTGGTATATATGTCCTGCCTTCTAAATCACACTGGTCCTTCAGCTGTGATAGAAGCATAATAGAGGAGGGGGAAATGGATTTTGAACACAAACATTCTTTTTTTTTTTTAAAGGTAGTGGACGCCTCGGATGTGATTTTGGAGGTTTTGGATGCACGTGACCCTCTGGGCTGCAGATGTCCTCAGGTGGAGCAGGCGGTCATTCAAAGTGGAACGAACAAGAAGATCGTTTTGGTGCTTAATAAAATTGGTAAATTAATTTAGAAAGTATATCTTTTAGGGGTTGTCTGTATTTCCATAATTTGATGACACAGTAGTTTTATTTATTCTGTGAATTTATTTGAATACTTTTGATTATAGATTTGGTGTCGAAGGAAATCGTGGAAAAGTGGATTAAATATCTCCGTAATGAGTTTCCCACAGTAGCTTTCAAAGCATCTACTCAGCAACAGAACAAGAACTTGGTATGCAGTTAAAAATTATACTTTGATCATCTAATAATGCAAATTGAGATAAAAAATAAAAAAAAGAAAGTAAAACTACAGAATAACATCATTTTGCGTTCTTTCCTCTGTCTCGTGCCGCGGACAGAAACGCAGTAACGTACCAGTGACACAAGCCACCACGGAGCTGCTCAGTACCAGCGCTTGTCTTGGTGCAGATTGCTTGATGAAGCTACTCGGCAACTACTGCCGCAACCTAGACATAAAGACGGCCATCACCGTCGGTGTTGTAGGTAAGCCTCCACGTCCAGCAATGCACCGGGTCCTTTCTTTGTATATGTCGAAGGTTGTCCACAGTGAAATCATTTGCCCCCCCTCCTCTTGTTTTGTAGGATTTCCTAATGTGGGAAAGAGCAGTTTGATCAACAGTTTGAAACGGGCGCGAGCGTGTAGTGTCGGAGCCACTCCTGGTGTCACCAAGTAAGTACAAGTAAGCTGATGATCCTGAAATCCTGCTTGTCCACTTCTAGTCTTGCTCATGGGGTTTTGGTGAATTTCAGGTGCCTTCAAGAGGTGCACTTGGACAAACACATCAAGCTTCTGGATTGCCCCGGCATTGTCATGGCGACTTCCACGACTGATGCGGCAATGATTCTTCGCAACTGTGTGAAAATCGAACAGCTTGTAGATCCTCTTCCACCCGTCGAAGCCATCCTTCGCCGCTGCAACAAGGCGCAGGTCTGTCGTGTCGTCACAACCTTTTTGTCTGTGTGGCCTGATTGTGTCTTTCGCACACTGCCGTGACAGTACTTTTGCTGAATGTTCAGATCATGGAGCACTACGGGGTTTCAGACTTTCACACACCTCTGGAGTTCTTGGCAATGCTTGCTCGACGTCAAGGCAAACTGAAAAAGGGAGGACTGCCCGACGCCGACAAAGCAGCAAAGAGTGTGCTAATGGACTGGACAGGGTGAGTTTAAAATTTAGATTTTGGTTGTTTTGATAAATGACAATCAAGCAGGTCATTACACTGAGCTAATTTCAGAATGTTGTTATTTAGGGGAAGGATCAGCTACTTCACACACCCTCCAGAGACACACACCCTTCCCACACACGTCAGCGCTGAGATCGTCACCGAGATGGGCAAAGCTTTTGACTGGGATGAGCTGGAAAAGGGAAATCAGGAGGTTCTTGCAGGTAAAAGTTACTTCTAGTGGAATCCAGAAATGTTGACCCAGTTTTTTCAGGATACACCACAGACCTCACTGTCAACAGTTTTCATTGGGCTGCTTTGTAAGGGAAAGTAGTTCCAAGGGCAGGCATCTCAAAACCAGAAGTCTACACACCACTAAGTTTAAGTGACATTACGTTATGCCTTCCATTGTATCACACCGCAAAGAAGCAGTAGATGTTCCAAAGTTAGATATGCTTTTCGCTGTCTTTCAGTGTCATCTTGTCCTGATGTCCAAATGGGATTTTGCATGGAAACCACTGGAATGACACAAGGTGGTCAAGGTGAACCACCGTCTGACCTGGAAATGGTGGGGGGGTCCTTAGAAGAGCCAGAAGTTCAAGACGAAACTCAATCTATGGAGGATGGCCAGGACCCAGAGGTGTGAAACAGCGCAGTCCTTTCAGCTTATGTGTTTTAACAGTATGTTTTATCCAATTAGCAAATTTGTCTTCTTTAACTTAACTTTCCTTCCTACTCAAAATAGTTTGGACCAATGACGGTGGAGATAAAAGCTCAGAGGTCAAAAACCAACCTGCCTGCAAATGATGCTGCACCCAGAGCTCCAGATTTGAAGGATATCTTTGATGTAGAACCTCTACAGCAGGGTCAGGCACTCCTGGCTGCCAGCAAGAAGAGGAAAAAGCAGCAGAAAAGAGCTGGTTTGTATAAATATTGGTCTCATAAATATTGGTCTCAGTCTAATACTGTATATGTTTATATATATTTCAGATTTTGTCTGAAAACACTTTTTAAAGTGTGAAGAAGTAAACAAACAAAATTACTCTACAACCTCATGTTAGTTTTGTTGTAAACAAGCCATCGAAAAAAAATGACCTTCAAGACCACCCAAGATTTAAGCTTCATCAGTTGATGATGGGAATATTATACCTCAGCATTGATGTGGTTCAGCAGGCCTTAGATGTGCCCTGTGAAAGAGACCTCTATTCCTGTGTAAAAGGTTCTATTGGTCTGTAGTGTTTGTTTTCCACCTCATGAAGCAGATGGTGAGCATGTAATCCTGCACACATACAGGCAAGCTTCTGTAAGGAGTGATGTGTTTTCTCAACACCTTTTACGCTGATGTTTAATCATGCAAAATTCAACTTATAGTTTTCTCTTTTTTTTCTCTGCAGACAAAATTGCCACCAAACTCTCAGACACCTTGACGGCTGCAATGGACTTCTCATTTTCAGATGGCTGATTTTAAAAAAAAAAAATAAATAAAAAAAAATAAAAAAAAAATAAATTAATACATATTATTTGTGTCTTGTTTTATTTTTTTTTATCTAAGTAGCAGTATTCTGATTTATGTAGATAAGGTGATAAAAACCACGTGCAAAACTTTTGCTTCTGGGAACCTTGATCCATCATTTCATGATAAAAAAAATATGCTTTCATGGTTTTTTTTCACGAGGTAAATGATATCACTGTTCAGCCACTGTTCCTTAAAATCACTTGAAAATGTGATCAAATTGTTTGCTCCTGCATGGCATGATACTTGCATCATATTTTGCATAATTTGATAACTTCAAATACAGATTGAAGTTACTTCTCTTTTTTTTTGCCATCCCAGACTACACTGGTTTGCATCCAAACACTACAGTTGTATCTTATTTAAACTATGAACCTACCTTCAGATATATACTGTATGTACCTGCACTAACTAGGCCGTTTTGAAAATATGCAACCTCACAGCAGTCAACAACTTCCGGGTAACCCGCGACGGACGACGTCATCCCGAGATAAACAACACTGTCAGAGCCCCGGCTAACTTCTGTTGAAGAGCTTGTAACAAAAATGACTTAACTATGGCAAAGAAACCGGATGACCTCGGAGATTTATGGCTGTGATTACCTAAAAGAAAAAATCTATTGCCACAGTACGTTCTTTATATTTACCTCTAAAATGCTAGCTAGCATTAGGTTAGCTTTTGGGGGGGCAACTAACGGGTGCACGGTAACGTTAGCTAGCTTAGCTATAAACTGCAACTTCGTATGTTTACTTTGCTTTGACTTGTGTCTCAAGTTGCTACTGATACACAGCTGCTGTCAACAAACAAGCTTTCGTTAACCTCCTTCCAGTTTGCGGCTGGTAACATTGAGTAACTGAAGCCAATGTAAAGCTTCGGTGATGTAAATACGAGCTAACGTTAGCTTTAGCTTTCGTTTGTGTGGGCCCCTGAGCGACACTGAGCTGTCAAAGTGAACTCTGCTGTCATGACGCGAGATTAGAGCTCACCGAAAACAAGAGATTACGAAAACTATTTTCACATAACTAACCTTAACTGACCCACAGGAGAAAGCGACACTGACGGCTAACTTAGTTCACGCTATGCACTCTGCAGTTGTGCAACGTTAGCTTTACACAACTCGTTACGACGTGTTTTGAATTAAGTGTCTGGATTTTGGGTTTGGAAACGTAGTGAAGTGAACCTAATTCTTTTTTACTCTGAGGGGGGTTTACAACGTTAAGTCACCGTTTGCAAAATCGGAGATCCGTGAGGTGTAAAGGCTGGTTTGCGTGTAAAGAAAGTTAACCTATCCAGCTTTTTGGTTAGAGCCCGAAGAGGTCTTCATAAGCCCACACCATCTCAGATGAAGGTAAAGAAAGAGGTTGACCTTATGTGCAGCACAGTGTACTTTAGGTCATGTAGTGGTACTAGCTGAGGGCAATTCAATTAATACATAGAAGGCTGATGTTGGCCCAGATGTGTGCATTTTAATGACAAAGACACTAGGGTTCTTTCACAATCAACTCCTGGTGAGGCATCAGCGGTGGGTGGAGAGTGTTAAGTCAGATTCCTAGATTGTGCAGGTTGCCAAAGAATAGGTTACTAACAGTCTGGTTAAATATTGCCCACATTATAGCCTCTAACTGCTACTGTACAACTTATAACAATATTTCCATTGGTAATTATGTTGTAGGTCCCAATGATGGAAGTAACATCTGCATAACCAAAGCATCATCACCAGAGTACTATAGTGCTGTTTAATAACACAATACCGTTACATACTTTGAAATACTACTGGCATTACCGATGGATAACGCTCATTTGTTCTGTTTGTTTTCCAGCTCCATCCCTAGATCTTGATCGCTCTCTTCAGCCATGTCGTCACGCGTGTTGCAGCGGCAGCAGCTGATGCGAGAACAAGCCCAGGAGCAGGAGCGACGTGAGGCCCAGCAGCAGGCCTCCGCCTCTCTGCTCCGGGCCTCTGACTCCACTCCAGCCATCTCCGTCACGCTACCCCCGAATGCTGCCCGCCCCCCTCCGGCACAGGTGCCTGTGGAGGTGCTGAAAGTAAGAGCGTCCTGTTTTTATTCGCCCGTCACTCGTTTGTTCTTGATTTAGTGCAGTTCGGGATTATCTCAGAACATTAACACCTCTTTAAATGATCAGGTGCAGACCCACTTGGAGAACCCCACCAAGTACCACATCCAGCAGGCACAGAGGCAGCAGGTGAAGCAGTACCTCTCCACCACTCTGGGCAACAACGCGGTTACTCAGACCATCGGCCTGTCGCCCGTGCCGCAGTCCAGTTCCGCCCCCGAAGTTGCTCCCACTGCCAGCAGTGCCCCTAACAGTCCTATGGCTCTGCTCAACATCGGATCCAACAAGGAGGAAGTATGGGAAATTCCCCCTTTTCATACCAGTGGTGTAACTTCTTGTGTGTGGTTTCGGTTTTGCTGGTTCAGCAGATTGCAAAACCTTGTCAACCGTTGTCTTTCTGCAAACTTGCAGTGCAATTTTGGAGAAGTTAAATGTCTAACCTTTTGCTCACTTCTAGCTTAATTACTTTTTGTTTGCTCTGGAATGATGTGTCCAAAGGTCCCACTGCGCTGATGCACGCCTTTTGTCGTCGTACCCGTGTTGGCCTGTTGTCACAATAACATGTGAAATACTGCACCTACAGTGTAACCATGCCAGCACACACCCGTCTCTGACAAATCAGGCCTCTTTAGTTGCTTTTAAATGTTTAGTGTCAGCCTTTACAGAGTATACTTATACGAGACTGTTTTAGATTTACAAAGCACACTATGTATATACATGTTTACTCCGACACATTTAACCCGAAGGACTTTACTGATTAAGTAACAATGGTGTTTTCTCTCATCTGCTTTATCTAGATTGACGATGTGATAGACGACATCATTAGTCTTGAATCCAGTTTCAATGACGACATCATTACGTTGATTGACTCAGGGCTTCAGTTGCCTTGCACGGTATGTAGAACAATCTATTTATTTTGCTGTAAATACTTCCTTTTTAAAGTTTCCTCTAGAGTTTACAGGCTCTTCATTTGATGCACACTCAGGATAACACTGGGTTTCAGGTCAAACCAATTAGCTTTTGATACCAAAAGTGTTTTTTTCTTTGAATGGACGGCCTCTTTTTTGTGTGGAATTCTGAAGTCGTAGGAGTAAATATATACTTTTGGCACTCAGTTACTATTCGTCACGAACGTGCTGCCTGGGCGGGGTGAAGGTATCGGAGGATACAAGACCGGGAGAAGCGAGTGGATTGTACCCATACCAAAGTACATTGTAGTTGCCAGGTTAACCAATCATTTGTCAGGATAGAAAGAGCTTTTACCAAAATTCTGCCGCAAAACAAAAAAAATGAGGATTATGGTTATGCTTTTGGAAGACAAGAAAAAGAAGCACTGTAAGGTAAATGCTTTATGTGATTTTTGAAATAGCACCTGGTATTGTTGTCCAGCTTTAATATGTAATATTAAATGGTTTTATTCTGTAAAGTTTAGTTTTAAAAGGGAATTGTAATACCTGCCTCTTTTTTTGTGGCACGGTTGCTCTGTGCAGGATTTAGTAGCGTTCATCTGACGGAAACCAGCTTTGATTCTATTTTGAATTATGTCTTTGAAAACGTTTAAGCAGGGAGGGGGAAGACTTCTTACAAATTTGCTTCTAGGTATGGTAATCAGTGATTGTCTATATGTATTTTAACATGCTCTATTTCCTGTAGCTCCCAGGAAATCTGTTGGATGTATACCATAGCCCTGGAATGGCAGCACCTACTTTCGCTGTCAGCAACTCCTGCCCTGCTGATCTTCCAAAAATTAAAAGGGAAATTACCGGTACGGTATCGTAACTTTTACCAACAAGCGTCTTTGACTGCTCTTTAGCGTTAGGAGAACATTTTGTTTGTAATATTGAATTGTATGGAACACTATGTATTTGTCTTCCAGATGTAGACAACAAAGCAATAATGAAAGAAAGGCAGAAGAAAGACAACCATAACCTCAGTGAGTCAAGCTTTATTTCAGCCGTTTTGAGCAATTCGTTGAATGTGAATGCAGTTCACATCAGAAAGACAGTTGGAGGAAATGTGCCGTGTAGATTCAAAATCACAGTATCCCACTGTGATTTGATCTTTTGCCTGTTTCAACTCTAGGAAAACCCATTTGATCTTTATTGTCTGCTCATTTCCATGTATTTCTAACAAAGCTTGCTTAGTTATTTTTTGTTTCTTACTGTTATGTCATCTCTTTTGTTTGCATTGTAATTGCTTTTATTGTTTCTGTTTTAACAATGTAAAGAGCCTTTGAATACCTTTTTTTTAAAGCGCTATATAAATAAAATGTATTATTATTATTATTATTAGTGATAACTGATTGTTGAAGGTAAACTAACGTGTTGCTTTGTCGTTGTTGCTCTTTGCAGTTGAGAGGAGGCGGAGATTCAACATCAACGACCGTATAAAGGAGCTTGGTACTCTGATACCCAAGACGAATGACCCGTAAGCGCAGGCAGTCACATTTTTCAGGATATTCATTTTCCTTTCCTACGAAAATGATCAATCCCTGCAACTGTTGTGTATTAAAAATCTTTCTATTGTGTTTCCTTTCTTCGCTGTCTGTAAAATACATGTTTACTGATATCACAATGATGTCAGTGAGATGCGCTGGAATAAAGGCACCATCCTGAAAGCCTCGGTCGACTACATCAGGAAGTTGCAGAAGGAGCAGCAGAGATCCAAGGATATCGATATGCGTCAGAAAAAGCTGGAGCTTGCAAATCACGGTCTAATGTTACGCATCCAGGTCAGTGTTCGTTGGTCCGGTTGGCAGATCCAAGACAGGAAACAGCTACGTATCGCTCGACTAGTTCTGGAAGTTAAAGGCAGAATGGGTAGGATTGGTGGGCCATGGTTTGTAAACACAATATTTAAAGTTTGGCCCCTCCTCCTGGCTCAACGACACCAGAGGTTAGAGTAAGGGTGCTTGCTATATTTGCATTTTTTTTTTTTTTTTTTTTTCGATGCGTGCTTACGATCTGGCATCTGGTCGCTACGTTTTTATAGAAGTTGACGCCCAGAAACGAACGCAACAAAATAAGAAAATACAGGTAGAGGGCTGGCTTCTGTAGGTACAGACACACATTTTTTAGTGATTGAGAAGGATTATTTTTGTATCAGTTGATACATAGTTTTTGGGAATATTCTACTCATTCTGCCTTTAAATTCGTCTACATACCTTGAAGGCACGTTGTGGGGTTTTGGACCAATAGAGGCCCTGCACAGTGATGAGCGAGTCCCCAAATGTCTTGTGTCTCGGGCCACACACACACACACCACGGGCCTGGGTGAAATAAGTTTCTTCAGACTACAGAGATGATAAAGCAACTATGTGTTGTGGGAATCTGTGCTCTGTTTTAATGATTGTTTTTATTATAGCTTAAATTAGCATGCAACTAAGTCTGCCTCCATACTAATAAGTAAAAGCAAACAACTTGTCTATTGCCACTTTAAGGTGTTGTTTATTGTAGGGAAATTACTTTTCACATGCGAAATGCATAAAGAGCTCCGAGGTGTTGTAACAAAACAACCTTTGCAATCATTCCAGAACATGGCATCTGAATGTCTGTCTGTCTGCTGCTGTTTTCAGGAACTGGAAATACAGGCACAGCTCCACGGCCTGAGTCCTGATCTATCTCAGCTCCAACAGCAGCAGCTCCCACATAGCGGTCTGTCTCTGCCTCCCGGTGCAGAAGGCGTCTCCTCCCAAAACCTCCTCGGTATGGGCGGGGTGGGCATCGGGCAGCCCCTGCCGACCTCCTTCCTGTCCCCGCCCTCCTCGGACTCTCCCGCAGGAGTCACCATCAGCAGCCCCCTGGACCTGGGCAGCCTGAGCTTCGCCGAGCTAGACGACAGCTCGGCCTCAGCACTTTACCCCGACGTGGGCTTGGCAGACTTTCTCATGGACGAGGGGTGCACTCTGTCTCCGGACAGGATGGCCGAGCCGCTCTTTTCCCCCTTGTCACCAGGTGCCTCTAAATCCAGCAGTCGCAGGAGCAGCCTTGAAATGGACGAGGACTTGTGATGAGCCCCGAGTGGCTGTCAGAGACTGTCTGTAGGGACAAGAATGGCGGAAAGTGCAGTCTGTCCTTAAATAACGCCAGTCTATTTATAGGACTGTGAATTTGAACTTAGAAAAGCAAAAACAGCTAACGTTAAGATCAAAACTAACATGTTCTTCTTGATTTGTTTCTTTCTTCTTTTGCCATACAGGCCTAAATATTATTGTTCCTGTTTGGAGCTGGTCAGATGATTATGTCTGGGTTTATAAATGCAATCTTGTTAAAATGAAATATTATACGATAGGGGCATGGACTTAGCATAAAGATATATTTCCATTCTTATATAGTTTTTAAGATTTTTTTCTTCAGAGATTTAAGAGGGATATAAAGTTTGCTTGAATTTATTATGTGCTCATTTATAGGGAAGAAAGCTGTGAGGTTTCTTTTTTTCACAACAACACTGATGAACAGATGCCAACATACAGTGTGTTTTATTTTTTTCGACTGACTGGAATCAGGGTTTGTTAATAGCGGTCACATCCACGTTGGGTTGTCTCACCAGCAGCTGCAGAAGGGATTTTTTTAAGGTGAATTGGCACATTGTGAGATATTTACTGCATATTGTATATAAGAATATTTTATTTTGAGCAATTTAATTGCACCTTATTTTTTGGCAGTCTATGCATTTTATGAGAGCTTTTGTCTGTTTTTATTACGATCGCACACGGTGGACAGCTGATGCCCAGGTTGCATGTGTTTGTAATACATTTTAAAAAGCAATGGAACATTCACTTGCTGCTGCAGCTAGTCGGCCAAAGCAGGACTTCTTCCAGAGTAGCTACAAAATTGCAAAATCAGCATTTTTATTTTTGAATATGTTCACTAGAGTCAATGGAAATGCAAGACAGTATGAGAGATGCAGAACAATTTTTCAGTAGTACTGTAGTTCATTACAGTAGTCTTTTTGATACCTGAATAATAGTTTACTCGGTAGTTTCTCCTGGCTAATATCTGTGTCGTCGGTGATTGTCTGTTATTCTTGGCGGCCGGTCACTGAGTGATTAGCATGTTCTACCAAGACTGTGGCTTCTTTTTGGGGGGTTTTTGACGATCAAAGCTGATATATCTAATAATGCGATAATGCTCATTGTAGTATGAATTCAGAGGGCTTTGACCTTCTTTCAAACCAACCACTAGCCTCACATCTGTAATAAGGTATAACTGTTTGTTGTGTGAAACCTGCAATGCAACCATTATTCAATAAAATAGCCACAAAGTTTTAGAAAGGCATTTTTATTATTTGTCAGATGCGTAACGTGACCTTATGTACAGTAAATTAATGAGTGTTTGAGAAAGTTCCTGCATAAGTGTAGTTATTTTTCTTTTCTTTTGTTAACACTGACGCACTGATTTTCTTTTTTTTCCTTCAACACAACCTCCAAGTTATTGATATGCATACTTTTTTAAAAACTATTCAGCAGTCAAAAAACATCTTTGCTTTTTGGTGGTGACGGTGATTTTTAAGTGTCCTCTCCTGTTCATTCAGAACTTATGTAGACTACTTTGTTTTGTAGCTAAAAGCAGCTCTACTCCGTAGCTCAGTGCTACTAATTGCGTTGTTCGTAGTCCCATCAGATTACGTACATACATGACCGGCCTTTTTTTCCACTCATAGTTAATCGCTCTCCACAATATTAACCGTGTCTTACCCTGACATATATCTGAGTGCTAACATTGACTGTTAACCATAAACAGGTAGCATTTGTGTCTTGTCCTATTACAAGTTGGCTTTTCGGGAGATTTTAACAAATAAATGATTCCCATTGCTTCGACGTCTGGGTGTGGTTATTCGCTGGCAGCCAGCATTAGTGGTAAAGCATTTGGGAGATCTCCATGCAGAGGTCCAGGCACTCGGAGGCCTGAAGGCAGATGTCACAGGAGGAACAGTCGCACAGGAGGCGGCGGACGCCCAGACAGACGCAGAGGTCACAGTGGTGGGTGACGTCCAAGAGAGGCCGCAGGGTGCTGGGCTCGCAGCCGCACAGGAACGAGCACAGAGACCACACACACTCGTTGCAGCCTCTCATCATGGCCAGTAAACAGTCCAGCGGGTGACAGAAGAGGCAGGCCATAAGGATTGCAGCACAAAGGTCTAGGAGGGGGGGGGGAGAATTTGAGGGGAAAAAAGGACGTAAGAAAGAGGAGATCAAGAAGGGATACACAACAGTTTTGCGTCCTTACCGTCACCATCTGGCTCGGTGTGGATGGTGGTGACTTTGAGGCTTTCTTGACTCCTTATTGATGCGAATGACTGACTCAGACCATAGACCGTGCAGGCCTCCATAGAGGACGGCAGCAGGGCACATAGAGGCTTCGGCTGGTCTTGCGCCACAGAGCTTGGGCTGCAGATGGAAGCTCTGGTCACTCCACCTTTTGGGTTTTTATGCACGCTGGTTTCTGCACCAGACATCAAAATGAACAATAAATCCTCATGCAAAGTGCTTTTAGAGAAACATATAGCTGTTAGAGTTGACAGATTAAAGTACCTATTACTTTTGGGAATACATTCACAGAGGTGTCAGTTCGACATAATTCAGTGTCCTCAGTGGAGATCTGCTCTGAAAACATAGTGACTTCAGTCAAAGATCCTGTAAGAAAAGGAAGTTCAGCTGTTGTAAGAAATTGCAGTTCAATGCTTAGTTCATGACAATGAAACCGGTTCTCTGTAAACCTACCTGTGGGATCTGCGCTGGAGTTTTCAGGTATAACGGGGAACTTTGAAGCAGTCATTGAGTCATTGAACTTTGGTTTGCCATCACTTCCATCACCCATCTTTTCATTCATACCTGCAGAATCCCGATTGGGGCATTTAATACACCTACACCTGTTAATCTGAAAGAAAGATTACAAAAATGACTTCATTTTGAATCCAAACACTATCATAAAACTCACTAGTCCACTTACTTACGTTATTATTTACTTAATTTAACCTCATCATTCCCTGTAGATACAAGGGTCGGTAGCTGCAAGTTTTGCAGCCGTTAGTGATGAGTGGACATCAGAGATGGCAGAGAAGTTAATCTATTATTCATCACCATTTAGGAAACATTTATATTTTAGATGAAAGGCAGCGCGGGGATATCCTGACAGCTATATGAAACTGTGAGATCTTGATTTTGCTATTCATTAATAATTAATGTCTTCAAGTAAGACTATACGTTAAGTGGCATTTTGAGGTTTTTCTTTTTATCTGCAGATATTCCAGAATAAAACACCATAAGTTTGTCTATCTGAAGTATTTTATCCAAATTTCAAGCTATTTGTTATATTTCAACAAATTAATTTTAGGTTTTTTAGTAATCAGGGGATACAAAGGATGTCAATAAGGTATATAAAGTCATATAAAGTCAAAAATAATGAACATTTAATATACTCGAATTCATCGGATGCATGGAATCAATAGCCACAGCAATACAATCTTTAACTCTGTGCCTCTAAATACATGTTATGTTCATCATTATTGTCAATTACAGGAATCCATAAAAGCCCACATTGTTTATTTCTGTCTGTATGATACGAATGTTGTAATAAACAAGTTAAACTCACTTTTCATGGCATATTTTAGAAGCAGGCGATCCAACATATAGCGTTAGTCACAGATGCATCCTTCAGTGACCTGTCAGCTGTGGAGGTTTAACCGCATCACTCTCAGTCTCTTTCATAGTCTCTCTCTCTCTCTCCCTCTCTCTCTCTCTCTCTCTCTCTCTCTCTCTCTGTCTGTCTGTCTGTCTGTCTCTCTTTCTCTCTCTCTCTGTTTGTGTGTATAGGAACAAGGAACAATATATACAATAATAATAACAGAGTGAAAATATAATATATAAAAATGCACAATATATACACTGAAATATAAATAGATATTATATTAATATAATTAATACAATTGATATTAATATAATTTATTAATATAATTAATATTTCAAATGTATCCTACATATTTATCTTCTGGAGATAATATGACAATAATGGTAACACTGATTTGAATGGTGTGTGTTTGTAACATATCCAACAGGTGGCAGTAGTGTGTCATTGGATGTTAATTTGCCACCAGAGAAGAAGAACTCTTCATCAACGACCAACGATATTTTTACGAGTAGTACCGAAGTCAGCCGATCGTGAGCGATGTTATATCCGTGTCAACCTTAAACGAACGCTAGCTATCGAGCTAAGCTAATAGGTTTACTGTTGAATTCGTTGCCCTACTATTATATATATTTACAGAACGACTTACGGATCCCTCACGATGGTACGTATGAGATTAAAAGGCGGATTTGGCAAAGTTAGCTAACGTTAAGCTAACTCAATAGGTTACACGGCCGTAAGTTTAACTACGTCCGACAAGAGCATGTTGTGATCCAAACGTAGGTTATGTCGTTTAACTATACTTCCTGTTAATGTCGAATAATAATATTCCGGTGTTAGATAAATTAAAAGTTGTGTTGATATGATACAGTAAAGGTAACGTTAGCTGGAAAAGCATTAGCTCCATCTTTAACTGACAACTTAGCTAGCTAGCTGATGCTAACTGACTAGCTTACTGTGCACGGCATACAGTAATGTAAATGTAAAAAAAATATGTATTGATATTACTCGGAGTTTGCCTTTTTGCTATGGTTCCTGGTTAGCTGACCAGCTCCTTGTATTTTGAACTGTACACGCATTTCAACGCATCAAATTCTCTTTATAGACATTACAATGTAATGATGATAGAGTTCGCTAGCTAATGTTAAATATAGTTCTGTAACGACTTCATGAAATACATTGGTGTTAGTTAGCTAGGTTAACGACGTTAGCTATATAAAAAAAAGCTACTTTAAAATGGTAGACATCATGCCTTGGTCCTCACTGTGTATTATTATACATGGCAAAGCTATATTTTCCATCAGTTGTGATGTGCTTGTGTTTATTTATTGTTTCAGGACAGCGAGTTGTCTGACTTTGACCATGTACCAGGGCCTGAGACCAGCAGCATGGACGGGGAGAACGCCCCCCTGTACTGCATCTGCCGGAAACCAGACATCAACTGTTTCATGATGTAAGTCCATGACACCAATCCTGTTGTTTCAATCATCGCTGCGTGTGGATGTGACAATGATCAACATTGTGTTTTCTTCGTTTGCTTCTCTCACTGACAGTGGCTGTGATAACTGCAATGAGTGGTTCCATGGCCACTGCATTAACATCACGGAAAAGATGGCGAAGGCAATCCGGGAATGGTATTGCATGAGATGCAAAGGTGATAAAAAAACACATTATTTATCACAGCATTTAAGAGGGCCGAGCTTAACGTTGAATACATCACAAATAAACAAGACGTTGCTTTTTTTTCTCTCCCTGTCACCAGATAAAAACTCCTCGCTGGAAATAAAGTATAGAACAAAGAAAAACCGAGAGAAGGAGGCTGAGTATGACCGAGGCTCTGATAGACAGTACAGCACCCCGAGTACCCCTGACTATAAGAGTGAAAGGCGGCGTGGATCTAAAGTAAGTTGACCTAAATATTTAGGTTTGACTGCAATGTCTGAAGAGCATCGACAAATTACAAAAATTTGATAATTGGATCTTCTAAATTAAAAGGAGCCGTTCCTTACTGACATGAGGAAAAACAACATGCAGTCATCGAGGTTACTTCAAATGCACCTGATTTAGTCATTTTAAAGCACAAGCCTTGTACTGTATGCAGTAGTGATGCAGTAGCTACTTGCAGTGAGTCACATAAAGGGGACCAGTTACATGGCAGCCTTGGTTTTCATTGAGTAATGTTATGATGTCCCCTTTATTTCCATATTGCCTAGCCCAGCAATCCTTCATCCTCCTCAATTTTATATTTTTGCAGATTAGTTATAAAAACATTGCTTTGTGTCACAGCAATGCATAGCCATGTTCAAGTGTCAGGTAACTAATGCACATTTCTTAGGATGCAATGGCTCTTATTGTGCATTGTTTGATTTTCCTCAGGTGAAGCGTTCGGTCCGAATGTGTGGGGAATGTGAGCCCTGCAAAAGGACTGAGGACTGTGCCCTGTGTGACTTCTGCAAGGACATGAAGAAGTTTGGAGGCCCCAACAAAATCAGACAGAAGTGCAGGTTTAGGCAATGTGAGGTTCGAGCCAGGGTATGTCACTTCATCTCTCTGTTGTTTTTAAATAAGATTATGCCACCGAAGTCTCGGAGTATATTTAACATTTCTGCCCTGTTAAGTTTTTACATTTTCGTCTTCTTTTTGTTATTGATGGATCTTGAAAGTACCGTTACTAGAATAACAATGTATCATTCATATATTGTATTGTAAGTCATCAAAAGATCCTTGTTTCAGTCCATGAAGTGATTAGCGGTCCCTGATCTCTGATGTATTCGTGCACTCCCTTGTGGCTGCTTTGGAAATGTGCAACCTGTTGCTTGTTGTTTTTGTATAGAAAATGCTGCGTGTGAAGGACGAGGAATCTTTGCGTGAAAGGAGGGACAATTCCTACCACAGACGGAGACGATACTCGGATGACTACGACAGTGAGGCGGATCTCTACCAGCAGTACAAGGCAGCCGGGCTTAACAACAACATGGTAGTACAACATTTGACACCATCTTGATTCATATAAACGCGCTCGTCTCAGATGCACTCAATCGGCAGCCAAAACATTTGATCATGAACTGTATGTTTAGTCCTTTTTTGTTTGCACTCCTCACTCAGGCATGGAATAGTGATGAAGATGACGAGCAGCCCTTCAGTCCCGTTGTGCGTAAAAAAGCGGTGAAGGTGAAGCACGTCAAGAGAAGAGAAAAGAAGTTTGACAAAAAAGTACGTTTCCTCATATGAATTATCTTTATTATTTCAAATGCTGCTAGGTGTCAACATGGCAGATGGTAACATCTCATATCTATAACTTCCTGTCTACTACCCCTTCTTTTTTAAACCACCCAGAAGGAATCACGACGCCACAAACAGAAGCAGAAGCACAAAGACAGAACCAGATACAGCGAGAAAGGCGACCTCCGGGATAACACCGGACAGCGTCAGTGTCTGGGACCGAACTGTGTGGAGGTAGCAAGACCCAGCTCCAAATACTGCTCCGAGGACTGTGGCATGAAGTTAGCTGCCAAGTAAGAACCCCTACCTTCACCTTTCAGACATGAGTGTATAAGGCTAGATACCGTAATCTGAATACCCGCTGTGAACAAACAAAGCCAACATCTCAAGTGAATTTAAGTTTAATTTATTTGCTGCTTATTGGAGATCCCCCCCCCCCCCCAAAAAAAAAAAAATTGGAACGATTCTAGTACTATTGCTCCACCTAGTGTTGGAAGCGTGAAATGCTGGTAAAATGATCTGTTTATTACATTAGTTTTTGTTGGGAACCTGAACCCAATTTTAAACTTGCAATTTGAGTTGATTTGTCACGAAGTATTACTATTTATTCTTCTGCTTCTTTATCTTTCTTATCATTCTCCTTGCTGTAGTGTCCCATGGAAAGTGTTTGAGGCTTTTCATCTCGGCTAACTAAATCACAACCCGGGGAAACTCCTCATCATGTTGACTTGTTTATTTTTCTTTCAGCATTTAAACGCATTGATCAGTGTGCATTTCGTCCCACAGTCGGATCTACGAGATCCTCCCTCAGCGTATCCAGCAGTGGCAGCAGAGTCCCTGCATCGCCGAGGAGCACGGCAAGAAGCAGCTGGAGCGCATCCGCCGGGAGCAGCACAACGCCCGGATGCGCCTCACAGAGATGGAGCGACACTTCCACGAACTGGAGGGCATCATAGCCAAGGCCAAGCAGCAGGCGGTTCTGCAGGACGAGGAGGTGAGCTGACGGCAGCCTGCGCACTTGTTCCTGCAGCTACACGGCTCGTTCTGTTGTAACTGCTTTGTCGTGATATTTCTTTTTGGTTTCTATTTGCAGGCGAATGACGGTGACAGCGAGGACACAGACCTGCAGATCTTCTGTGTGTCTTGTAGTCATCCCATCAATCCAAAAGTGGCGCTGAGACATATGGAGAGATGTTATGCAAAGGTGACTATATTCTATATTATATTCCTGGCGCTGCATCAAATATATAAATGCAAACAACAGCATATGGGCAACTTGTAACATTTTATTTTCCCCTTAATGATTTTCTTGACAGTATGAGAGTCAGACCTCCTTTGGTTCCATGTACCCGACAAGGATAGAAGGGTAAGAAAAAGAAATCCCCTCAAAGTATAAAACAACTTTCCTGAATTCAGTTCCTTTTCTAACATGTATATTTTTCTTTCCGCAGAGCGACCAGACTCTTCTGTGATGTATACAATCCTCAAAGCAAAACCTATTGTAAGAGGCTGCAGGTTTTGTGTCCAGAACATTCCAGAGATCCTAAGGTCAGTGGAAACCTCTCAGCCACTTGTATGATTTACATGACTCAATAAAAACATTTTTATATTAGTTTTTTTTCTGTTGTTTTGGTCACTAGATCCCAACGGAGGAGGTGTGTGGATGTCCTCTGGTGAAGAATGTGTTTGAGCTGACTGGAGACTACTGCAGGATCTCCAAAAGGAAGTGCAACAAGCATTACAACTGGGAGAAGCTGAGGAGAGCAGAGGTGGACTTGGAGCGAGTCAGGGTGGTAAGTCAAACACCAGCAGCACGTTTTCAATTGATTCAGATATAAGAAGCCTTTCTGGTGAAGTCTCCTACTTGAAAGTCCCCCTTTTCTCCCCCACAGTGGTACAAGTTGGACGAGCTCTTCGAACAGGAGCGTAACGTCAGGACCGCTATGACCAACAGAGCTGGTCTGCTCGCGCTGATGTTGCACCAAACTATTCAGCACGACCCCGTGACGACAGATCTCCGGGGCAACAAGGATCGGTAGTCGACCTCGTCTGCACCGGTTCTCTGATCTTTGAGTGTGAAGGATTGAAACTATTACTACCATTTGGATGAAATCTGATTTTTTTAACTCGATAATATTTTAAAATCTTTGTATGATAATGAACTGCAAGATGTAAATGGATATATATTTTTTCCTGACTGTGGTAGATAAGCTACTGCTCATTGAAAACAGCTGTTTTCGGTATGCTTTCCATGAATAAACACCTTAAACTTCATTTGTTGTTCCATCTTTTCTATTAGCCTTTGTACACACAATGTACATAGGGTGCTGTCATTATTATGACTATTACAACATGGCTCTTTCTATAACTAGAAACCACTTGAGGATCTGAACATTGAGATACAGAAGAACAAAACTTTGCATATAGAACTTATAGTATAAGTCATAATGGACTGCAGACAGTACAACAGATCTGGATTCATAATGTAGAACATTTCTCCAGCCATCATATTTCAAACCTCGTTACTCTGCTCCTAATTAGATGGGATGTCCCTTTTTGGTCAATAATCAGACACAGCTTTATGATTGGTTTGATTTAGAGACAGGATTGTGTGACTGTTTCCATCTTTTATGTTCCTGTGCATGAGTATACTTAATTTCTGATCATAATTAATGTTTTCTTTGATTAAAATGAATACATACATATTGATTAAGTAAATTGTTATAAAAACGACTGACTTGTTCATTACACTTGATTCTATATTTGCTCCTCCCACCTCTGTTTACATTGTACGAAAAAGCAACCAAAGTTCCCTCCTCCACGTTGTTTATTGCCTGAATAGCAGTGAATGAGTTGATTTACACTATCTTATGCAAAGAGTAGTTTGTGGCACTGCACAGCAAGCTATTATTACAAGACGATCTAATTTTGGTATAGAACAACGTTAAGTTTATTATTTTAAAAAGTACTGTTGCCTTCAAGTGCCGCTCTAGAGCGCGCACATCTCTTTCTAATGACCCGTGAAGGCAGCACACTATAACGACAAATGAAGCGTGCTGTCAAAGAGGATAAAAACGGGATGAGATAAGTCCCTCCCATTAGCCTGTTGATTGGGCAGGTCTTTATTTAATGGCAACACTAGCCAATGTTGCTAGCTGATGTAGCTAAAACATACCTTAAAAGGGCCTGCCTGCAGTTGTTAATGATATATGGTAATTTATTTAGATATGAAGAAATACCTTAAAATGAGAGTGATTAACGTTACTCATATATCATTCCCACCTGCGTGTCACAGAGACGTAATGGTGGATAATTTAGCTTTTTATCGATTTATGCCTTTCATTCAACTAGCGTTAAATTGAAAAAAAGAGTAACTGTACTTGTTCATGTAAAATATAGTTGTTTTATGTAAACAGTGCTGTGCGGTGTTGATAGTCCTCTCCGTAGGCGGGGTCAGAGCGGATTTGCATCTTGTTTTGCATCTACCTTCTTTGATCCAACAACCGTTTCCGCTAGTGTCAGTTGCATGGAAGACCAGCTAGCTACGTTAGCTCTACCTCGTAAAGTAGTGCCTGTGGTGACCGGTGTGCCAATACATCTGGTGATATATAACCCTAAAGGTGTGTGTGATTTGTTGGCCTTCATAACCGCAAACGTTTCTAAAATGGTAGCGATATACGGCTCTCTAGTCAGAGGAACAATTTCAGCATATTGACGTTAGTAGCTAACGGTAGCTAACGTTAACTCGAGCGTTACTCCTGTGCGCTAACGTTACTCCCGCTTTCGATTTCATTGTTTCTGCTCAAGCTGCCGTTATTATGTGGTATGTACGCTAAACTACCCGTTAAGAAATACTCCCCAAATATCAGAGAACCACTGTCGGCAGTAACCGCACTGTTGGCATTTGAGGTTAGCCTGTGTCGCTGACGTTGTGTTTGCTTTTACGTTACAACCCAGTGCTAGCGTTAGCTCACGTTGGAAGCAGTATTTCGTTAACTAAATATAAGAGCTAGCGTGTAACTAAATTGGGGCATAACTGCCATTCCGTTCCTTTAGTTAAGTCGCCTTGTATGTACGTTGACATGTTGTGCTATAACCATACGTGAATGTCTGCACGTCAAGTTGTTGTCGTCGGGTACAAAACAATGTCTAAGTAGTCCGTTGTATTAAGCTAACGTTACCTGACAATAGCATACCCATCGAGCTATGCTGGCGTTACAAACTGTCTAGCACACAGCATGCTTAAACCTTCTTTTATTTTATTTTTTTTACAGGTTCTGTCATGACTCACTGAACAGCTGTCAACCATCCTGACGGCTCATCTGCATGAACCAAACCTTAGGGGCCCAAGGGTCAGGGGGGCTGCATCCACAGACAGGTGTGACAACACACACACACACACACAGCTTTAAATGGGATGCGACTGCAGAGGGTATCTTAATTGTCATCAGGAAAACAATCGTAACCTTTGGATCCTGAGCGGGTGCAGCAGCAGCAGCAATGAACGAAGAACCACTGGAGACCCCGGTCCCTGTCAGAGCACCTGTGATAAAAGATGTGGAGGGACAAAGCACAGGGAAGAAAAGCAGCGACACCTCAGAGGCAGCACCAACACCAGCACTGGAGCCTTTGGCACCCTTAGACAGGGTCGAAACACAGGAAACCCACAGCTCAGATCCTGTGAAGAAACCTCCAGACGAAGCAGACGAGGCGGCTAAGGCCGCTGGTGTTGAGCCTCCTGTTGACTGGTTTGAGCCGCTTGAGGAGGATGACTATGAGGAGGACAGCCTGGCAGGAGAAAGTGAAAGGAGTGAGAGCGTGGCGGGCGAGACGGTTTTCAAAAAAGTTTATCAGTAGGTTGCCCTTATATCTTGTCCCGTAGTCTGATAATCAACAGCGTTATCTTGATTTTATGGCCAAGTGCAAGCATCCTTTCCTCTCTCACTATAGAGCTGGCGTTGGTGATGCACATGTGCTAAGATGCTGTAATAATTTTCTGACTGAATTCAATATTTTTTGATTAAATGGAATGACAACAAAACGATGTTACACTAGCATGGAGGTTAAAGTTCTTAGCTGTTTGGTAGGAAATAGAGTATAATCATATGTACGGTTTTATAAGGTTAAATAGTTATGTTCAGAGGAACATCAGCTCAACTTTGCCTCAGTCTATTGAAACTATATCTCACACAACATATTTTCCTGTTTTCCCATACGGTATAAAGATTCCTAACATGTATAATTCCCATCTTCTCTTTTAATAATCAGGTTTCAAATGCCCCGCCGTAAGCGATCCCATCCTGATGAAGGATGGGATGAATGGTCAATACTTGGAGAAGGTTGGAAACGCAAAGAAGTTGTCCGGCGCTCAGGTTCCAGCATTGGACAGAAGGATGTGTATTACCTGAGGTAAATGCTGCCGAGTAGAAATGTCGACAATCTCAATGTACAGTTGTTTAAAATTCATGAGGCAGAACAATCTTATGATGCATTTACTTTGTGAACTGGTTGGAATTATCAATTTCACGGTGTCACCTTTGCTTCTGGGACCCTTTGATTGGTGTTTTAAATTTCGTAGAATAAACCATTGTTGAATCAAAAGAATAATCTGTAGATAAATCAATAATTACAATAATTGTTTTTTGCAGCACTAATACATTTTTTTAAAAGGGTTGTTTTCTCATTATCGAAGCAGAAGCATGTGACTGAATGACAAAAGGATGTTGTTGTTTTTAGTGGTTGTCCTCCAGCTCTTTGAAGTTTAATTCATTTTTTTCTTAACAGTCCGCGGGGCGATCGAGTGAGAAGCCGAGTGGAGCTGATTTCATTGATGGAGGGACAGCTTGACTTGTCAACCTTTGAATACAAGTCAGGAAAGTTTCACGATGGCGAAGCACCACCCATAAGAATACGACACAGAGCAAAGGTAAAGGCCTTTATTATCACTTAAAACATTGTGTGAGTGTGTGCGTGCGTGCGTGCGTTTATTACAGTTAGTCTCCCCCTCTGTCTTATCCGTCAGAGAAAAGTCCGTGAGCGTTCATCCTCAGAGTCCAGCTGGATGGAGAGAGGAGAGGGCACCGACACTCCAGACTCGCACCACACGCCCACCCCCAGTCCGGGGCGTAAAAGCCTCCAGTCCAACCAGACAAGTCTCTCCTTGCACAGTACAATAGGAACTCCTAACAAAGGCTCTCGCAGTGAGGATCCACCCGCTGAAGATAGAATTAAACTTCCCCTCCCCTCATCGTCCAGAGCGCTCCTGCTCCCCTCCATAAACGGAGAGGTTGGGTCAGAGGACAGCACGCTGTTAGTCCATTTTTACTTAAGTTCACATATTCATCATTTAACTGCTGATGTAATTATCAATGCACTTAAAATCTAAATGGTTTGTTTGTGTTGAGTTACATTACAAATAACAGTGTTATGCTTCCCTGCAGGGTCTGTGCCAGATGTGGAATTTCCTTCACAGGCACATGGTATGACAAACAAAGGAAGAGGCCCTGCTGTCCCAACTGTTGGGGTAAGTCGGTTTATTTGTGTGCGATGTCATGATTCTGAGGGAAAGTCAGCGTTCGAAATAGGAAGGAGGTGGGGCACTCATTTAATTTCTTTATTTCTGTTTATTCCAGCGGCCTCAAAGTCAAAAGAGCATCCGATGATTCGTTTCAGAAAGGTAAAGCATTGAACAGCTGCATTTTACCCCCTTTAACGAGCCAAAACCTAAGCATATGCTCCATTGGGAACGTAAAATACACATTATTTAAACCATATATTCTTAATTCTACAACACTCTGTTGTTTCCAGAATTAGAATACTGATGAAAATACAAATGAGACATGGGTATTATTGAATAAACAAATCTTTTTCTCCTTCATGTCATCTGAAGTGGATTCCTTGTGGACAGTGCGTGGGATGCCACAACACAACGAACTGTGGGCAGTGTGCCAACTGCAAGCATGGACTGCAGAGCCCAGATTCCAGGAAACGCTTATGTCGGAAACGCAAATGTATATGTCCCATTCGCAAGGTGAGCTGCCGGGTACACAACAGGTTTTTTTTGTTTATTTGGACGCTTATTGTTCGTTATGTAACTTTTTTGCCCTGTATGTTCCACCAGGGCCCTGGAAGTGGAGGCTTCCTGCCGCAGAAGCCTTATAATGACATTCCTGACATCATGTATGATGACAGCATGAGTTTCCAGGTAATAATCCACTAATATGTACGTATTTAAAAAGAGATCAGATCTACGTTTACAGTCAGACTTTGTTCGGTTATTCCAAATATTCCACAATCTAGGTTGTAATGTAAGTTCTAACAACTCTTTTTTTTTTTTTACAGAGTGAATTTGCAGACTCGCAGGTACGTTTTTTTTTGTAATACGAGACCAAATCTCTATTTATAATACTTAATATCATTGCGACATATTTCCCCCACTCTGACTGATGATGTTTGATTCACACAGCACCCACAGACACAGAGTCTCAAAAGCAGCGACACGGAGAACTTCTCAGTCAACGTGGACGTGGACATCGATGATGACGATGACATGTCAACTGACGATGATGATGATGTGAGTGTTTTTGTTTTGTTTTTTTTTTAAAAACCCACTGTCCCAAAAACACAAAGATGTGATTGCCTAAAAAAAAAAATCTATTTTGTGATAGAAACTTCTCAAACCACATCTGCAGTATGTTTTGCTCTCCGTTTGTATTCTCGGGATGGTCATAGGTGTTAAAGATGAATGATATGTGTTCATATTATTTCCAGAAAACCGGCAAAACTGAACACAAATGAATGCATGTTTCTATCCACTGCTGTGATTAAAAGAGCGCCCGTCAAACTTAAAATGATGAAGAACCATGTGATGAAAGTTTAGCATTATTATGTTTCTTTTTTTAATTTGAGGAAGGTTACAGCCTCCTCATCGCTCCTCACAGACCTGACGTTCAGTGGAGCGGACCCATGAGGCTGTTTACAGTGCACTTATATTGACATTTTTATTCTCCGAATTTCTGGTGTTTATTTTTAATATGCAAATTTAAAAAATGGGCATAAAACCAGGTGCATGGAAACACATTGCCTGTCTCATTAGAAAAGAGTATGTTGCGATTTGATCATTTGGGTTCACCAGGGTTGTGTGTGTTAATATCTTCTGTTATCAACATCATTTTGCTACCGGCAGTGTTAAAAGTAATTGCATTAAAAACAATGTCTCTTGTTCTTTAATAATGTTCTTTATTATTAAGTGGCATAAGAAGCGGAAGCGACGGTCCTGTGGAGAATGTAAAGCCTGTCTCTGCAGGAAAGACTGCGGCACTTGTGATTTCTGTGTAGACAAACCCAAGTTTGGAGGCAGCAACAAGAAGAGGCAGAAGTGTCGACTACGCCAGTGTCAGAGACAGGCAATGGTGGGGCTTTATTTTGTCTTAGCGAATGTGTTGTTCCTTGCGGCAAGGATGTAACTGTGTTGGTTTTTAAATATCTCCTGCAACGTTTGGCAGAGACACTTGCTGCCTTACCAAATGGGACAAGCAGACCACGGGCCAGATGCCCAATTGCTGCCGGGCCGGCCGAGACCTCACTACACATACAGCCGGAAGTCATGTTTTAAGAAGAGTAGAGGATCACAGTATGGCCTGGACTTCACCGACAATGAAGACGATGACTGTAACTTAAAAGCAGTGAGTTCTCAATGCGGTGATAAAAATTTTTTTTTTTTTTTTTTTTTAACATAGTTGCATTCTCCTGCAGCTAAAACCTCAACGTTAAAGAATCATTTCTTTAGTTCTTCGTCTTACTTTGCTTCTTTTTCTCTGCTGTAGATTAACTGGAGCACTGCGCCAGCCAGTGGTAGCAAATATTTCTATGAACTGGATATAAAGAACCACCCATCATCTTCGCAGGTTTGATAATGGATTACTATTATCTACGTGTTCTTGTTATGTCACGCCGATCTCACCAAACACAATGTCAACTTCTCTTCTTTCAGCAATTGAGTCCAATAGATTTCAGACTGCATAATGGGCTTCCTGACCGAGTTCCTCACATCAGCGGCAACCACAACAACTCTCAACTAGTAGGTTTACATTCTTCCTTCTTTTTTGTTCTCGTAATAATCTACATATTTTCCTCCATCAGGCCGAATTATTGTGTCTGTCGTGTGAGTCACCGTGGCTTCCTGTTTACACTTTCCTTCACCAATGCTTTTGGCACCTTGTCCACTTCCTTATGTTGTCATGCTGTTCTCTGTCCTGTGGCTCAGTGGGATGAATCCAGGCCCGCTTCCAACTCTGTTTGACCAGGTTTTGTTTTTTTGTTTTTTTTTCACCAGTCCACAGTAATTTCAATCCGTACCAAAAACATTCATCAACCTTGAAAGGAACACGGTGTGCTTGTGTGGATGGATATATGTTGTCTTTTAATGTTCAGTTTTTTTTTTTTGTTTTAGAAGATTTGATCCAACTTTATGACTGTAGTTTCTGATGCTGTTGCATTGTGCTTTGTCACACTAAGAGGTGTCTCCAATATTTAGTGCATCCCATTATAAATGATAAAGATAGACGGATGATTAAAAATACACGTCTGTATAATGCAGTACAATTTATAAAATAAAAAAAAGCACCCCACTACAGCCTCCTAAATGATCATACAGTTGAATCAACACCTTTTACGCAACATTTGAACCTTCATATATGTGGGATTTATCGCAGGACTGTTTAATAAACTGCTGAGTGTAAGCTTCTACCGCTGGCTCAAAGCCAGTTTACACTCAGTGGAGGTGAGAATACTTCCGCTGTAAAAGGTAGTACCATTGGCTTTTTATTAGAGGTGTAGAACTGTCCCATGATCTATTACTAAATAATACTAATAGTTACTTTTGTAATCAATACAAGGCTTTGCAGTTTGAAGCTGATTTGATGCGGCTGAAATTCACCTTTATTTGATTTTTTTTAATTGCACACGAATTACCGAGTTTTCACTCTCGGCAGCGGTAGTAAATACTCTTTATCAATTCAGGACCAGCAAAGCAGATGGGATGCAGTGAAATCACATGCAGCCAGAGACAGTCGAAAGCATGTTGAAGAAATGGAGGATGATGCTGACGATGACGATGATGATGATGAAGAAGAGGAGGAAGAGGAAGAGGAGGAGGAGGAGGAGGAGGAAGAAGAAGAAGATGACGACGAGGAGGAGTTGCCCATGGTAATTGTCCTGCTTAGATTTTTCACATTAGTTGTCGGAATATATTTATATATATCTCCCCGTAATAATGCCCTCTGTTGCTCTCTGCAGATCACACAGATCTTCAGCTTGACTGCTGACACCCCGTCTGGGAGTGGTGCAGACATAGAAAACCAGCTGATGAAACTGCTCCAGTCTTTGCGCTCCTCTGCAATGCCGATGCTCTGGTACGCCATCATGGTGGACGGCCCGCAGCTGCAGCTCATCCAGTGCTCTAAACAGTCCAGCCTGAGTGACACCATAGTGCTGATCGACCCGGGCTTCTGCTACCAGGTCACCGTCCAAAAGCAGCCGCTGCTTCCCACCCACCCGCTGTACGACCAGTACCCGGCACGCCTCACCTCTGTGACTGAAGTGGTCGGCCTGCTTTTGGGCCTGGAGGAGTACGCCGTGTGCCAGGGACTGCCCCCCAAAGAGCCCTTATCTAACGCAGACCCGATCATACTAGAGCGGGCGTCGACGTGTGATTTCTTGGTCAAGAGGAAGGTGAGCGTCTGTACTAACTGCCGAGCGCTGCAGGGACTTTAACTTCAGCAAGAAGATCTGTAACCACAGTGGAGACCACCGATTCTCTGGTGCAACTTTTATTTATATGTGTGTGTGTGTGTGTGTGTGTGTGTGTGTGTGTGTATGTATATATGTATATGTATACATGTATATATGTGTGTGTATATGTGTATGTGTGTGTAGATATATATATATATATATATGTGTATATATATATGTGTGTGTGTATATGTACATATGTATGTATGTGTATATGTACATATGTATGTATATATGTACGTACATATGTATGTATATATGTA